>NW_022681457.1:24451684-24541684 GCF_009764315.1 Trachypithecus francoisi | reverse complement strand
ACCCGTAGTTCTTTTCGTAGCCCCGATAATTCACACCGAAGCCTTCTTTTGGCTCAGCCATTGACAAGGACCAAGAAGGGATGGTTGGGGGCTAGGCTTTCTGTCCCATGAGGGCAGGGACTGTAAATCATTTCATAGCTGCTTTGCCAGTTTCTAACATAGAAACTGTAAACATTTGTTGAATGAAAGAAGAATGAATCACTTTTTTGTATGCTCACTATGTGTCAGAGAGTATTCTAAGAGTTTTACATATAGTAATGTTACTTAATTCTCACAACAACCTTAACAGTGGTACTATTATTATCTCCATTTTCCAAGGAATGAAAGCACAGAGAGGTCAAGTAACTTAGTCACAGTTGCACAGCTACTAAGGACAGAGGCAAGAGTCAAACCCAGGCAGTGTGGTTCCAGAGTCAGTGCTCCAATGTGCTCTCCCCATTAGCACTAGAGGCAGTAGAGCCCAGATACTTGCCTCTATCCACCAGCTCATGCTTCCAAGTTTTAGAACTGTTGCTTCTTCATTCATCAGTGCCAGCCCAGATCTCAGAGGGACCTTGGGCGCCCCTCTCAATCTTACCTGCAGGCCACTGGTGTCTACCTTAGTTGTCTGTGCTCCTGACTTGCACAGACTCTCAGGTTCTGCTTTTCCTCCACTCTTACTAGATGTTTAAAAGTTCTTTTTTCATATATTACATTTGTACACATTTTTCCTTATTAGATGGTGATGTCCCACTCAACCTTCCCCTTCATCTGATTTATTGTCCATGTTCAACTTTAGGCTCCTCCATTCCCCAAAAAGTGCAGACTATTTAAAAATGATCATCTTGATATCTTTACAACTGTTTATCCAATGCCAGGCCCTGTGCAGCTATTCCTTATTTCTATTCATGAGAACTCAAGGAGAGGGGTGTACTTAGCCCCATCTGATAGATGTGTGCAATGATGCCTCCTGCCTGGGGTCAGTACCGGTGTGCAGTGGAGCCTGGACTCAGAGCCAGTGGGCCCAGCTTCAAGTCCATGGCCTTCTCCCTACTCACATAGTTGACCCCACTTCCATGTTCACCTGCCATGAAAATCCCCCCAAAACAATAAAGCAGCCAAATCTTGGAGGATGGGACAGCGGATGTGGGGTGGTAGAAGAAGCAAAACAAAGGGGCCTCAGAGCTCCCCAGCAGGGCTCCGTTTGGGGGAAATACCTGTTCCTGGGTGCTTCATCAGCCACAAGGGCAAAGACCTAGGACAGGCAGGAGATCCGATCTGAACTCTGATATTAAAAAAGAGGCAGTAAGAACAGGGTGATCACTCTGAGCCTGTATATTAAATGTATTTTCCCTTTGTAAAAAAAAAAAAAACTGCAAAAGTTATGTTTCAACATAAAGGCAGCCTGTGTTTCATAGCTATTCTAATTTATGGGCCGTACATTCCTGTGATTGTCTTGAACTGAATAGCCAAGTAAATAATCATCGAGAGCCACAGGTAAATCACTTGGAGGTGAACCGAGCCTGTCCAGAGCTTCCAGAAATGGCACAAACATTATTTCCTAATTTTGCAGATTTCTTCATCTGAGCTCAGAAAACACCTTCTCTCGCTGGCTTTGAGGTTTGACACTTTTTCCACTCACATCCTGAAGAGACAATGACAAGGTGAAACGTGAGAAGTGTATAAAGCATTTTCAAGGATTCCCCGTCTAATTTGCCTTCTCAGTTCCAAGGAAATAATGCCATGCACTTCACTTCCCTAAGTATTTATTCTGTGCTACCAAATGACTAGAAATGGGAGGTGATGGGAGGAGTCCAGAGAGGTGGGAGATATGGACCACACTTTTACAAAGCCTAGAACTGGGTTGATTTTTTTTTATTGTGGCAAAATATACATAACATAAAATTTGCCATTTAAGCGTTACAGTTCAGTGACATTAAGTACATTCACACTGTTCTACAACCATCACCACCATCCACCTCCAGAACGCGTTCCTTTTCCTCAACTGAAACTCTATGCCCATTAAACATGAACTCCCCATTCTCCCTTCCCCCAACCTCTGGTGACCACCATTCTACTTTCTGTCCCTATAAATTTGACTACTCTAGGTACTTCGTATAAGTGGTATCACATAATATTTATCCTTTGTGACTGGCTTATTTCATCTAGTATGTTTTCAAGGTTCTTCCATGCTGAAGCACAGAGGATGTGGTTGATTTTAAGCATACAAATGTTGAACCAATGGACATACCAAATCTCAGGCAAGTCAACCGAGAGGCAAATGCATATTCACGTTCACTTGTGGTTGTTTTAAGGAAATTTGACTCTAAGCTGCAGCAATAAATCCCATGCATTTATTTGGCTCCTGCTCTGTGCAAGGGCCCATGGGCAGCTGAAGCAGAAGTAGACACTACATTTCCAGGAGACGTAGTGTGCAGATTCAAATCCAGATATTAAGTGCTAAGTAACTTTAGGGTACAAATGAAAAGGCAAACAGGAGTTTAAGAGAGATCATTTCAGGCAGAGGTGATTGTGGAAGGGATGAATGTTAGTGGGAATTTGAAGGGTGGGTAGAATTTAGTACAAAGGAATGGCCTAGATATAGAAAACATTCCAGACTGGCATGGGGTGAAAGCATGTTTGACAGCAGACTGTCTTTTTCACGGTTTCATCCCCAGTGCCTGGTACCACAACAAACATGTGCCTCAAGAATCTGTGAATGCAGAGCCCAGAGGTCAGAAAGCCCAAAGTGAAATGTGGAGACAATGGATAGATAGTCTGGTTTGAGAAGAGGATCCCTAAAAAATGTTGGTAGAGATCAGGATGTGGAAAAACTTTGTCAGACTAAGAAGCTTGAACTTTATCCTGAGGAAAATAGGGAGGCATGGAAGGTGGTTGACCAGGACAGTGCTTATTCCACTCTTTCTAATCATAGGTGGACCAGAGCACGAACACCTCCTGAGAAGCTTAAAGTGGCAATAGTTGGGTAATGGGATACAACCGTCTTCATCAGGTTTATGCAGATAAGGCAACATCTTGTTTAGAAGTATCACTTTTTGGAAGCATTATGAAGTGATAGTAGGTGGAGGCAGCTGCTAGCCAACAGACCAGGGAGGACAACATTCCAGTAATCACGAACAAAGGCAACAACATAGCTGCTGAGATTAAGAGGAAACAGGCAGATCTTGAGGCCATGGTTGGAGAGAGGATTACAAAATGTAGAAATCTTGAAACTCCCGGAGGAGAATCAGAAGCCAGAGACAAGGACAAAGGTCAGGACTGATTGATCTCAGTGGCCAGCGAAGGAGGTTTAAAGGAAAAGAACTTTTTTGCCTTGTAGAGTGTGAGGTTGGAATGAGAGACCAGGCTTCCCTATTCAAAAGAGAAGCAGAGTTTCAGGATTAAATAGCTGGAGAGATTTGATCTGCAGCAAGGCAAATGTGGATGGTGGAAAGGCATAGAAATAAATGAAGGTCATGAGAACACAAGAATTATGGGGAGGAGAAATGAGAAGAGAGGAAGGGAGGGTTGGGGAGGGGGAGAAAGGACAGGAGAGGAGGAGACTGACTTTGCACTTAACAGAAACTCACTTCAACTGGTTTAAACCAAAAAGGGGCATTTATTACAAGGTCACAGGGATATTTCATGGAACCCAAAAGGGCAGCCAAGATTGAAAGAAGAGTGGAACCAGGAATTGGAGAGCTATCCAGAACCAGCAATTACTCTGTTTTCTCTTTCCTACTCTCCAACGCCACCTGCACTCTCTTCTCTGCCTCTGCACCTATTTTATTCTTGGCTTTCTCCACTACGCAGATAGAGGGGTCACACCCCTGAATGCATAGAGGAGCCAGCAGGGTTACATCTTTGCAGGCAAAAGACAAGCAGAAACTAAGTAGTGGCCCTGAATCCAATTCCAAATGTCCAGGGGAGAATGTATGATTGGCCTCTTATCTAAGTTCAGGGCTCTCCTGGATTCCATCAGCTATGAGTGGGAGGTGGGGGTAGAGGGACATGGTGTAAATATGGCTCCTGAGCTCCACTCCCATGCCAGAAGGACAGCTTTGAAAAGCGGATCCCCACAGAAGGTACAGACCGAACCAAATCAGGCAGGAACCGTGAAACCTTACCAGGTAAGAAAGGACTGAAGCATTGCAGCTGTTTGCTCTAGAGAAGAGAAGGCTCTAGCAACCATGAAAACAGACTTCCAGTAGCTGAAGAGGTGCCTGCAGATGTGTGCATGATTCTGTAAGGGACAAGGTGGCCGATTCAGCAGAGGAAGGAGAAGGATTCTGCCAGGGAGTGCTGCCAGTTCTGCAGTGGGCTGTTTTGGGAGCAGGAGCCTCCTCCAGGTGCAAGGGGGGAAGCAGAGCTATTATTCCCTTAGCAGCAGGTGTTTTAGAGTGGGAATTCCAGCCCCGAGGGAAGTCACATGCATGACTCACAGGCTTCTTCCAACGCTAAGGTTTTGTGGTATTTCTTCCTAATCCCTCCACTCCCGCCCCGACTCCCCCTGTCTCCTCTCTCTGTTATTTTATCCAGTCACCACCTAAATCAGGGGCTCTTATTTGGAGAGGACATCAGGAAGCCCAGAAGTGTCCTAAAATTAGATGCAAAATTGTAGTGGAGGGAGTTAGGACATACACGTAGATTTCTCAGAGAGAGGATTCAGTCAAGGGGACCATGACTAAGAAGAGGGCGAAAAGCAATGACTGGAAGAGAAGTGCTTTGAAAAGCAGCTTACAATACTAGTGAAATAGGGAAGCAGAGATGGAAGTAGGAAATACAACTCAAAAAAGGAGAAATTAGATATATTTTCTGAATACTAGGATGTAACAGCTGCTATGATTAAATTTCAAGTTTAATTTTGAGCTTCCTGGCAGCCAGAGAAACCTAGTTTGTATAGCTATGAGAAGTAGCAGTCCATCAAGAGCAACGAAGCTATTTCTAACCCTGACTTCTAAAAGAAATTTCCCTTTGAGCCAAAAATATCATAAAAGTAAATATAACAATTATAAAAGTAGTAACTATTATATTAGCAAAACTACTATAGTATTACAGTATAAATTAGTATAACTACTATATAACTATTACTATTATCACTATTACTATTAATTCAAAAGTAATAGTAATTACTGTTTATCCAAAATTACTTTGTGGCAGGCACGAAAGTAATTTTGTAAAGTAAAGTGGCAGGCACACCATATATACTATTTCATTCAATCCTGACAGTAATCTATTAAGTAGTCACTATTCTTAAACCCAAATTACCAGTGAGGAAATTGAGGCACAGCGAGGTGGAGAGACTTGTGCCTACATTTTCAGAGCTGGTAGACAGGACACCCAAGCTGTGCCTGCCAGACCCAAGGGTCACACTCTTAGCCTCTATAAATAACACAAATCTCTAAAAAGGAAAGGAAAGGGCCAGGCGTGGTGGCTCATGCCTGTAATCTCAGCACTTTGGGAGGCCGAGGCGGATGGATCACTTGAGGTCAGGAGTTTGAGACCAGCCTGCCCAACATGGAGAAACCCCATCTCTACTAAAAATACAAAAAATTAGCAGGGTGTGATGGTGGGCCCCTGTAATCCCAGCTACTCAGGAGGCTGAGGCAGGAGAATCACTTGAACCTGGGAGATGAAAGTAGCAGTGAGCAGAGGTTGTGCCACTGCACTCCAGCCTGGGCAACAGAGCGAGACTCCATCTCAAAAAAAGAAAAAGAAAAAGAAAAGAAAAATATCACCTGTGGCCCATACCCTCAAGCAGCTTTTAATCTACCTGGGAGTAAAGACGTGCACAAACAAAACATTAAAAGTAACAACTTTACCATCTTTGAGAATCTACAATTGTGGCTTTATTTTGACTGCTCTGTATTATATGCGTTTTCCCTCGATTTTCCAAACAACCGTAAGAAGTATGTACTATCGCCCCTCTGTTACTGAAGACTAGTCCTGTCTGGGTCAAGTTCAAATTGCTCCACCTGGATTTCAAAGTCCTGTATAATTTGGGTTTTTCTACCCAACATAATTTTCTACCACTGCCCCAAAGGAGGCAGCACATACCAAATGAAAAAGCATGGAATACCATCCGGACTCTGCCGCTTTCTTGCTCTGGGAACTTGAGTGAGTTGTTTAGCCTGTCTGAGCTTCCAGTTTCCTCAATCTATAAAATAAGAATAATGATGACTACTCTTCAAGATTTTAAAGGAATTCAAGAGTTAAGAATAAGAGTATATTATGCAGGGATCACAAGACAATTTGAAGGAGGGAGGAAGGGACCGTGGAAGAGAGGCTCCAGTAGAGATACAGTTTGACTGTGTCCCCACTCAAATCTCATCTTGAATTGTAGCTTCCATAACTCCCACATGTTGTGAGAGAGACCCTGTGGGAGATAATTGAATCATGGGGGCAGTTTCCCCCATACTGTTCTCATGGTAGGGAATAAGTCTCATGAGATCTGATGGTTTTATAAGGAGAAACCCATTTCATTTGGCTCTTTTCCTGTCTCTTGCCTGCTGCCATATAAGACGTGCCTTTCACCTTCCGCCATGATTGTGAGGCCTCCCCAGTCACGTAGAACTGTGAGTTTATTAAACTTCTTCTTTTTTTTCCCCCATAAATTACCCAGTCTCGGGCATGTTTTTATCAGCAGTGTGAGAACAGACTAACACAGGTAGTGATCTATGTATTCATTTCTTCATGCAGTCAGCAGACATTTACTGAGTCTTGATGGGCTTGCATCTGTGTTAGGCACCGGAAATCCAAAATGAATGTGCCTGGGGAACTTGCAGTCTACTGGGAGCGGATGGGGCACATTTAAATAAGGACAGTGCCTTGCATAGTGAAAAGTGGGAGGTGATGAAGGTCTGGAACGGGCAGAAGTATGAAGAGAGTGTATGAGCAAAACTTTATTGGAAAAGCTGACAAGACTAGGTACCTGAGTAGACTCATGATGAAGGAAAAGGTGAAGAAAAGTCTGGGTGGTGGAAATTGAGATGGGGAAGTTGGTTTGATTTGGGATAGCTTGAGTTTGAGGTGGTGTGAGACATCTTTGTAAAAAGTACTCAGATGACAATGACATGAACTGGCATTGGGGTGTGAGGAAAAAACAGGACACCTAAGTTTAGGAACAAGGACTAATAATGTGACCATTGCAATCATTAACTAATGGTGAGCTTTCTGAGGAGTTGTATTAAGATTGAAGTGGAGACAGACAGTTTCATATGCATCAAAACTAACAGCAAGCTTACCTTTTAGCAAGTGTTAAAAGCATACTACTGGGCTCACTTGATCTATGTCCTGTTCTTAAATTTCTGTACCAATATGGATACTATCAGTGCTTTGTCAATAAGGACACACTTGGAGGCATGAGGAGGAGGAGGAAGAGACAGCAAAGACAGGGAACAGTCATGAGAGACAGTAGAGAAGAAAGGTCATTTGGAATTGTGCAATATCCCAGGAGTCAATTGTTAGAGAGACAAGAAGATCAATGTAGTAGCTGAAATTTTTATTTATTATTCATTTGTGTATTCATTGTTTTGTTTTGGGGGTTTGTTTTGTTGTTTTGTTTTGTTTGAGACAAGGTCTCACTGCGTCACCTGGGCTGGAGTGCAGTGGTGCAATCGTAACTCACTGCAGCCTTGAACTACTGGGCTCAAGATGATCCTCCCGCCTCAGCCTTTGACATAGCTGGGACCACAGGCATGCGCCACCACACCCAGCTAATTTTTTAAAATTTCAAGAGGCGGGGTGGGGGGGGGTGTCTCGCTTTGTTGCCCATGCTGGCCTCAAACTCCTGGGCTCAAGCGATTCTCCCACCTTGGCCTCCCCAAAACTTGGAATTACAGGCAGGAGCCACCATGCCCAGCCAATTTTTTTTTTTTTTTTTTTTGAGACGGAGTCTTGCTCTGTCCCAGCTGGAGTGCAGTGGCGCGATCTCGGCTCACTGAAACCTCCACCTCCCGGATTCAAGCGCTTCCCCTGCCTCCAGTAGCGGGGACTACAGGCGCCCGCCAACATGGCCGGCTAATTTTTGTATTTTAGTAGAGAGGGGGTTTCACCGTGTTGACCAGGATGGTCTCGACCTCCTGACATCGTGATCTGCCCACCTCAGCCTCCCAAAGTGCTGGGATTACAGGCGTTAGCCAAGGCACCCGGCAACTTTTTTTTGTTAAGGATAAGAAAAAGCAAATTTTCTTCAGCAACAAATCAGAGAGAGAGAGAGAGAAAGAAAGAGCCCTATTTGTAAAGAAAACAGTGAGACTGTCGTGGGTTATGGAAACTGTTAGTAAAGACAAAATGGAGGTAGGTGGCATAAATGGCTCGCCTGAGAAATCCTACAAAGAAAGGAGAAACACAAAATAGTGGGTAAACGGGTCATCAGGGTCAGGTAAACGGTTCTTTTTGACTGAGAGAAATCTCCTCCTTTGAAAAAGATGTTTTAATGTGGGGTACAGGGAATGTTCTAGAACCTAAGCCGAGTAGGCTCAGTCTTCTTCTGTAAGATTAAATTAGGAAGCTTCTGACCGAAGCACATGAAAGAGAAATATTCTTAGTCCTGGGCAGTAAGTTGAAGTTTGACAGTACAAACTCTTGGGTGCCAAATCTTCGTAGTTATTTGTCTCTCTTGCTGGACAGCAGGAACAGAGGGGAAAAGGGAGGGGTGGTGATCTAGGTTTGGGGTTGACACCTGTCTGGAGTAGGACTGAGAATCTAGAGTGTGGGCATGGTTAGGTGTCCAGGCTGAAGGGTGAGAGCTTCAGGGGGATGGATGCAGTCACTGGAATGAACTCAATGAAAAAGGAGGTTTGAAGATTGTGGTCTAAGGGAGCTTCAGGAGGACTTGGGGATTGGCTGTATTAGTTTCCTTGGGCTGCCTTAACAAAAGGTGCAAACCTGGTGCTTAAACAATAGAAATTTATTCTCTCATAGTTGTGGAGGCCAGAAGTCTGAAATCTAGGAGCAATAGCTCCTTCTAATGGCTCTAAGAGAGGGCCCTTCCTTGCCTCTTCCACCTTCTGGTTGCTGTAGGCGCCCCTTGGCTTGTGCCTGCGTAACTCTAGTCTCTGCTTCTGACTTCATGGCCAGAAATCCTTTGTGTGTCTCAAATCTTTCTCTACTTTTCTCTTATTAGGAACAATTGTCATTGGATTTAGGTCCCACCCAGATAATACAGAATGATCTGATCTCTATATCCTGAAATTAATTACATCTGCAAAAAACCCTTTTCCCAAATAAACTGGATTTCCCTAGTTTCTTATGCATCAAAACCAACAGCAGGCTTATCTTTTAGCAAGTGTTAAAGACATGCTACTGGGCTCACTTGATCTATGTCCTGTCCTTGAATTTCTGTACCAATATGGATAATATCAGTGCTTTGTCGATAAGTACAGCGTGTTCCATCCGCTGCCACCTAACTCTTAACAAGCTATCTGAGCGGAGGTGCTTGTGTGAAGGTGACACTTGCCCTCACCAATGTCATCTAAGGAAATACCCATCTTCCCTTAAGTGTCTCTCCTCCCTGCCTTCACATATCAGTGCACTATAAATGATGATGAGGAGGGTTTGTAAATCAAGAAAAAGGCCCTGTTTTCAAGCACTCCTTAATTAGGTAGGATGGATACGGCATCCTAGTTCATTTGGACAGGACAGTGGGGAACCGTTCCATCTCCTGGATGTCCCCATCTGGGTCCTGCAGTGTTCCCAGGGTGACTGCTCTGTGTAAGGAGTTTATAACTTAGCTCCTTATTCCTTATGCCAAGATGGATAGGAATATTGTGCAGGTTGAGTCCATTACTGGGTTTTACAAAAAGGTTTGGAGATTCAACATGGAATTAAAATTTCTGTTTCATTATTTATACCTCACCTTGTTCCGAAAACAATTCAAGGTTTCTTGTCAGATTATATACATTAGATCAGAGAAAAACAAATTAGAAATTGATGAGAAAAAAAAAGATGTAGGACTTGGAACCTGAAACTGAGCCGGGAGTGAGACTGTAATGCAGCAATGCATAGCACAAAGCTCTGTCAGTTCACAATGGGTGGGATTCACATTGGGATCAGAGAGCTCTAACAACCAGTGCAAAAAGAGAAACCTCATCAGTCACAGCATTTACAGCATCCAGGAGACAATATGCCCACAGGCCAAGTTCTTAGGAGAAGCCCAGTTAATCCTGAACTGAGAAAGGCAGGAATTTCACCCAGGGTTCCTCACAATGAGAGTACTCTGTGATGAAATAAAGAACATTCCGATAAAATGCCCACACAAGTGATGCCTTCTGTACAGGTCTATTCCTTAGTAGAAATTTGCAGCATCAACAGCCCACCAAAGGGGAAGACAATAAAAGCAATTCTTTGCGAGTCAACATGATGTAACCAACCCATTGCTGGCCTGGCTTAAATTAGGACTCAACTTTGGAGAAGGTCGACAGGTGGAAAATGTGGCTGGAAGAGAGGAGTGCTGACTTTAGGTCCCATTCCTCACTATCTAATATGTTGCCATGTGGGACGGTGATAAGAACTTAGGCTTTAGATAGATATAAAAGTGAATTTGATCACCACCACTTAATAAGCTGTGTGTTCTTGATGTATCTGCACCTCCGTTTACTCATGATACAATGGGTGATACAATCCTTTTCATCCAGATCATTGTGAGTGAAAGGCAATGTAGGTGCAGTGCCCAGTACAATGCCTGGAACAGAACAAGTGCATGATAAAGAGCAACTACAAAGCCTTCTGTCATGTCCTCGGGCTGTATAATCACTTTGGACACGGTGAATTTCTTGGGCCTCAGTCTTACCTTCTGGCAAGGTATTAGAGAGTGGGTATTTCTTGAATTCCTTTTCAACTCTAGCATTCTATTTCATGAATCTATGACATTTAAAATATAACTTTATATCAAAGAACATGAATACTAAAATTATGTTGTGGCTTTTATACAAATACTCCCCCTTTTTATTTTTTAAAGACAGAGTCTTGCCCTGTCACCCAGGCTGGAGTGTAGTGGCATAATCTTGGCTCACTGCAACTTCCACCTCCTGGATTCAAATGATTCTTCTGCCTCAGCCTCCCGAGTAGCTGGAATTACAGGCATGTGCCACCACGCCTGGGTAATTTTTAGTATTTTTAGTAGAGATGGGGTTCCGCCATGTTGGTCAGGCTGGTCTCAAACTCCTGAGCTCAAGTGATCCACCTGCCTCGGCCTCCCAAAGTGCTGGGATTACAGGCGTGAGCCACTGCACCTGGCTAATACTCCCCATTTTAACAAAAATCAGTATCATATGTGTGTTCTTAGACCTACTATAAAAGTGTGATAACTTCCAATAGTTTATTGTTGTACAACATAAACACAAGAAAGACAAGGTGGTGGGAAAGTCATAAATGGAGGTAACCAACACACTCCTTCAATGCCTCCCCATTGCCTACTGGATAAAATCCCATCTTCTTAGCAGGAAGCTCCAGGGTCTTCCGCACGTGCCCGTTTCCCACTTCTGCTGCCTTGGCCCTGACCTAGTCCTTTTCACGGTGAACCTTCAGTCTTAATGAACTGGTCGTGGTCCAAATGCACCCAGTTTTCTTAAACTATATTTTACCCAAGCCAATCCCTATGTTTCAAATGCTTCACCCCACCCCACCCCAATGGCTTCCAGAAATCCACAAAAGAAGTTTCTAGATGGTTAATACTAATTCCTAGTTTATCTTCTTCTCAGGAAGATAGAGTGTCAAGGAGCAAAAATAATAATTTAGTTAATTTTTAAAACTTTACTATGGTTTCCATTTTTCAATATTCCTTTAGCAATACCTATGATTTGTTAAATACAAAGTGCCAGGCACTGTCTTACATACATTATCTTTTCATTTCTTGCAACATTCTTGAGAGGTAATAACCATCCCCATTCTACAGATGAGAAAACAGAGGTTAAAGGAAGCTGAGATATTTACCCAGGACAGAACAATTAAGAGCCAGGTGTGATGGTTCATGCCTTTAATTCCAGCACTTTGGGAAGCTGAGGCAGGAGCATCACTTGAGGCCAGCAGTTCAGGACCAGCCCGGGTATTAGAGAGAGACTCCATCTCTACAAAAACTACAAAAGTTAGCCAAGCATGGGACATGAGCCTGTAGTCCCACTTACATGGGAGGGTGAGGTTGGAGGATTGCTTGAGCCTGAGAGGTCAAGGCAGCAGTGAAGTGAGCCGAGATCTTGCCACTGCACTCCAGCCTGCATGACAGAGCAAGACCGTGTCTCTAAAAAAAAAAAAAAAAAAGATTAGGGAGTTGGGATTCAACCCAAGCTTCTGAAACCAAAGTCAGTTCTCTTTCTACCATACCTTACCGCCTCCCCAAATGAGCAAATGGCATTTCCCACGAGGCTCTCTACCTGAAAAGACAGATCAGACACATGGAGCACAGCGACTACTGAGGAAATGAAAGATATTTTGAAAGTTAATGTATTCTGTTTTCTTAGTTCCAGAGAGGATTATGTTTAAACTATTTTTCCTAACACACACACACACATACACACACACACACACACACACACACAAGTTTATCAAAATCAGTTGGCCGTATTTATGGCAGCCACATCAGTTTTTTGCTAGAATGTGCAAGAAGTGTGAAACATTGCCCAGTCCCGAAAGAGCTGATAACCTCACTGAGGAAAGAGGACATGTAGGCCCACAATTCCATTAGACAAAGGCTCGTGATGCTGGAAATCGGGTGCCGAATTGTGTGTTGCAGATTATAATGCAACTCACACTACAGAGGAGGCTGGTCCTGAATCCAGTCTGGAAGCAGAACAGGTAGGGAACCTGCCCAAAATATGAGCAGGGCATCAGAACCAAAAGGATAATCCCTCCAACCCAAAGAGAAAACCCCAAAAGAATTTATAAAAAACATAACAGATCTGTCCAAAGAAAGCAGGATGTATTAAGTTACGAGATATCAGCCTTAGTTCCATTTATTGTGGTATTTCTGTAAATTTTGCATTGAGATAGAAAACACAAACAAATTAGAAGTGCCATCTTGAGGGTAACCTTCCAGTGTTGTGTCCAAGTTATTCAAGCCTTTCCACACCCATTTTAGTGGCCTGCGCATGCTCTGGTTTTAGATATTTATCGAGGTTCTACTCGAAGTGCCAAGGAGCTGGCTAGGCACTGGGGACCCAGCAGTGAACAAAGGAAGCATTGTTTTGAGAAAATCACCTGTGAGACACCCCAGAATCTGGTCTCTGCAACCCCTCCTATCTCAACTCCTACTTCTGACCCCTGGTTCACTCTGCTCTAAACACAAGGGTCTCCCGGCTGCTCCCTGAACAGCCCAGGCAACCACACACCCCACCACTGTGCTGCTCCCTGGGCAGATACCTATGTGGTGCCCCTGCTCCTCCTTCAGAGTCTGGCTCAATTGTCACTTGATTATGGAAGCCAGTTGTAACTCTTGTTCCTTGCCTCTTCCCGTGCTGATCTCTAGAGGGCTAATCACCATCTAGCCCACCAGATGGTTTTCCTGCTTATTTGTTTATTGTCTGTTCTTCACACTGGAGTGTTAGCCCCAAGAGGACCAGAATCTTTGTTTTGTTCGCTTGTATTGAAGAATTTGTGTTAAAGCTCACTTGGGTTGAAGAATACTAATTTGGATTGAAGAGCACCTAGCACCTTATAGGTGCCAAATAAACATGATTGAATGCAAGATCTTTACAGAATCTTAGAGTTCTCCAAATGAAAGGGTCTGGAAAATTTTCCTAATGTCTTAGAGGAAAGATTCCTAAAACCATAAGGATTTGTTCTTTGAAATGACATTGATGAAATAAGGGGAAGTCCACTGGGACAATCTGATTCAGGGAATGAGAACAGGCCTCAATTAGCTGTTGGGACCCGCCTGGGGCCTCCTCCAAGTTGTAGAAATCCAGAAGTCAAATCATTAAATTAACTCTAGACCCGCCATGTGCAAAGGAGCTGTGGCCATAATCTGTCCTGATTTCACACATGTCACCAATTTTATTTCCATTCCCAGACTCCTGCCTCTACCTCCTAGCATCCAAACTCACAACAGACACCTACCAAAGCTAGATATTGGTGACAGAGCTGGAAAGGCATCCTGAACTGGGTGGGAAGGGAGTGATGGAGTGCCCCAGGGTGCCACCAAACTCTATTTTTGTGTAGAAGACAAGCTAGTGACAAGGCCCTCAGGTCCTGATCTTAGCTGACCCCATGACATAGGGAATGAACTTGGCTTCTTTGTGCCATGTCCCTGGATAAGCAGACAATCACTTACATTCCCTAATTCAAAGCAGTAAATATCTTAGCCTGACATTCATATATTAACTTGCTTGGGTGATGTGAGAAGACCATATTAGGTTGAACCACAGAGTTAGCCATTCTTGTACATGAAAAATGATCCAACAGCGGTAATTCCATATGGTTCATGAAGAAAATGGAAAACTATGATTTAGGTAACATTGGTTCAGGTGTCTGTGCTTTTCAAACATGGAACCAGTGGTTCATTGGTCCATGCTATAACTCTACAATTGAGCTAAGCTACCAGATGGTGATAATTACTAACATTTGTCAAGTGCCTTTGGGCAGAAGCACTTTCACTAAAACCATTTTATCTGATCCTAAAATGAACAGTTAATCCCACATTCATCTTACAATCAACTAACAAACATTAGGCACCTTCCAGTTCATAAGTCAGTCAAAAAACTGTGGCCAAATTTACCTACAACATGTTTTTGTACAGCTCAGAAGCCAAGAATGGGTTTTACGTATTTAAAGGTTTTATGAACCCACACACATACACACAAGAATGTATGACAGAGACCATATGTGGCCAGCAATATCTAAAATATTTATGATCTGGCCCCTTTACATACAAAGTTTGCCAGTCCTGTTCTAAATGCCAGGCACCGTACTAGGCATTCTTAATATGCTAACGCAATATGGTGAGAGTGAGCAGACCTTTTAAGCTTCAGCCACAGTTTGGCACTGGTGTTGGGTGTGGCCATAGCAGGGAAAGAACTTGGAAAGCAAAGGTTCTGGTCCCTGTTCTGTGTCTCACTCTTGCCATGTAATCTGGGATGAGCTCCCTACACTTTGTTAAGCCAGTAGCTTCTTCTATGATACGAGCTGTTGGAAGAAACGTCCTTTTACTATGAGGCTACCAATTCCTTAGATCCAGCCCAGGACCCAGAAATGAGGACATATATCCTAGTTTGAGGGCTTTTGAAAATCATGATGACCCAATTACTTTTCTTCTTGTTGTAAATTTAAGAATAACTTTAAAATGCTAAAAGGACAAGGGACAAGGATAGGGAGGCAACAGATTGTGAGGGAAAAAGGAACACATCTTCCAGACAGGAAGTCAAGGTGAGTCATCTCTGTTTTAGGTGACGTGTAGAATTGCCATCTGAGGGGGTCAGAATATTGTTTTTAAGCAGAAAGTAGTTTCCCATGTTTGAACATCCAAATGCAAAAAGAAAAATACCAGTACTACATACGAAATACAAAGAAGGGAGGGGGATTAAATTTTTTAAATGCTCATGACAATGAAAAACTGTAACTTCCAATGTGAACCGATTCATTGAGGCCTTAACATTCATTTGTTGGGAATGGAGGGGGCAGTAAAATCTGCCGTCAGAGCCAACTGGGGAGCTGCAGGCTGGAAAGGTCAGCTTTGGCTAGGGATGTGCAACTCCTCGACTTTGTTAAAATGATGGTATTCGACAGAAGTTACATCTGAGGTCAAGTGACCGCAATAACAGGGGACAAGGAGCGCTCTCAAATCATTCTCAGGAATGAAAATGACATGAAACTGACATAATATCTGAGGTGAGATGAAACTCAAATCCTCAGCAGCTGAACACTTCACCTACTGATGGGCAGCCTGACCCTCACCAATCTCATAATCATACCCGTGTCAAGAGGGGAACAGTCTTCAGCAACATAAGGCGCAGCTCCTGGCGTTTTGGGGGGAGAGAAGGCTTTGTCTCTGCTTCAGAAATGATGTTGTTAAAAGTTTCAATACTCGGCTTTAAACCTTTCAAATCAATGTCTTATTAGAAAAATTGGATTCCACCTACATGCATAGAATCTCTTCCCTTATGTAATTTCTCTCAACTCTGGGTATTTCTTGCCTGGCATTTTCAGCAATAAAAGCTGTGTTTTAGTTCAATGACTATCTTCATGTTATTTAAAGCTTCAACCCAATTCCATTCAAACTGTAAGGCAAGTCTCTAATCTGGGTTAATCATCTAGTTTCAAAACTACCTTAGGGGATGGAGGATGGGTTGGGAAAAATGATGATGGATTATAATCTCTTTGCCCCCCAAATACCACATATGAAAGGAGGGTGGTCTAGAGACTGTTGAATATGCTAACCCCTAATAAAGGACTGGAGAAAAGGAAGCCCATACTACATTTGAATTTAAAGTGAGTATTAAAATTAAAACCCCAAAAGGAGAAATATTACATTGAGTCACCCGTTACAAAAAATATTTCATGCTTTATCATCTTCCTTGTAATTGCTCTAATAGGAGGTTCAGTGTGGTACACTTGTATTCCCAACTATTGGCGTGATGAAAAGAAGTGTTGGTGTCTGTTTATGTTTTCCTGAAAAGAGAGAAGGGGACTCAAGGTGTGGCCCATTTGCATAAACACAACTGCTCTATCTTCCGAAACATGCCCTGATTTCTTCCCTGCCAATACATTTAGGCACCCCAAAGCCAATAAATACAGTTGTCAGGAAGGGGATGAATCAGCATGTATTTAAATCAAAGACAGCAGTGAAAGACTACATTAGTTCTGTTCCCAGGACCTGTCAAACCACAGAAGAGATTAAACATCTGACCCTCTTCATCCCCAACATTGTTCCACAAGAGACATTTCTGTCACTATTCCTGCCACTTGGCTTTCAAAGATGCCACAATGCCTTGGGCGACCTCTGCTACATTTCAGTGTTGTTTATTGATTTCTGACCCAGTGCTTAATAGTTTTCCCAGTCCCCCTGAATGGCTTTTGTAAGCAATGGGGTTTGTACATCTCACCGATCAATACCTTTTATATTTACAATAAAATTGAAACTGCTTCTGCTGGGGGCACAGCCCAGCATTTGTCATCCTTCAGCGAGGGAAAACTATGTCATTATCTGAATTAAAACATTTATTTCTGATTAAGAGAGTGTCCTATCTCATTAATTTTTCCCTTTCCAATAGAATGGGAATAGAACCCTATTGATTTTTGCACTTTTACACATCTCCACTGCTGGGAAGATAATTGAGAAGTTAGCCAGAATAAATGAAGTTTCAAGTCTAGTGGGCCAGCCAATACCTTCCAAATTCAAGGTGTTTTTATGAAGCTGGATTTTAATTTGTTGGCAAGCTGAAGCAGTGGGACTTATTCGGCTGAGTAAATTGGATTAAGAGTAGAATCGGCTCGAAGCATGTCTTGGGGAATGCTGAGGGCCCGGTTCCCCCTGGACAGCCAGAGCCTTGCTTTAGATTTATGCTAAGACAGCTTCCAAATTGCCCTCCTTCGAACTCCAGCTCGCTTCAGGAAGTGTGGATCACTGACCCAAAAGCCTATTAACTTGTGTTTCCCTTCCTCATGCCTGTGGCCTTAAAAACAACCAAGATCTAATCAGAGGCTGAACTAGACCTTCAGATTGTCGGCACCAATTGATTACACTTTATTAGAATAATGGGACTAAATCCAAGCTTCATTAAAAGGAATTCCCTCTGCTTGGAACCCTTTCTTCTGCAGACCTTTCAATTATAAGCCCTTATAGCACACATAGGGAATACTGCTCACTTTGATATTTTTCTCATTAGGAATTAAGAGTCATTTGTTCTTATTTCCATATGCAAAGCCCAAGCCTTCTCCGCTCCTAGAAAGAACAGAAAATGCACGGCCTCCAGGGTTAGAAGGACACAGGGTCTACAGGTAAATTAAACCAGAGCTATCTTTGTTAATGTCTTAATTTGTTATCTTCTCTGTAATTTATTTGTCACTGGTCCATTACTTTTAACATTCACATTCACTTCTGTGTATCTTTAGTCCCTCTAGGAAAAACAGGTTGCATCCTTGCATTAAAGGAGAATGGGAACCTGGTCAGAGCCAAAGATCTTCCAGGTTAGAGCCAAAGATTCTTCAAGGGAAAGAAATTTACTAAATGCCTTCCCTGGTGACCTGAAAATAGAGATCTGCCGTGAGAAAAGCTCATCTAGAAACAAGGCCAAGAACCTGAGTTCACGTTTAGAATGCCGCAGCTTGAGAGGAATGCAAAGATCATGTTTCCCCTTAGAAGATAAAGAAGTACTGAAAATTAAGGAAATTATTTATAGAGAAAAGACTTCAAATTGGATTTATTCGACATAGGACAGCCTGAATTTGGGGTGTGCGTGTGTGTGTGTGTGCGCGCGCAAGTGTGTGTAGACCAAAAAGAAGCACTTCAAGAAGGCCCTAGTTACCAAAAAAAAAAAAAAAAAAAATTCAACACCACAGATTAAAAATGCTGTGGAAGTGAAGAACTTAATTTCTGACTGCATTTTAATGCATGGTCCAAAGTACCAAAGTGTGCAAAGGTTGAATACATTCATCACAAACAGTTCTGTTTTCTCTCTTTACACCAATGAGGAATTACAGGATTACCAATGACCTTCCTCCCAATGACGCTCCGTAATTATGGTCATTTATTATACAACTGAGATGAATGGATGGGATTTACATAGAATAAAAATATTATTTAACAGCTGCGTTATTGATGTGTGAAGCATAATTTTAATTTATTTAAATGCTATAAATATATTGGTAATGTATTCTTTTCGAATTAACCTCCTGAACCACACACTAGCAAAACTTCAATTAATATTGCACTAAAATCTATTTTCTCGTGTTGTGTGGAACCATGTATGGCTAAAAATACATACTGCTATGATCCCCAGCATACTTTACCAGTGTATTTTACTTCCTCCTTAATTCATGATTGCAGTTTGAAATTGAATTTCAATTGGAATCATTTAGAAAAATATATCTTCTCTTAAACAAAATATCCCTATTTAACTTTAAAATGGTTTTTACTATAAATTACAAATGCAATGATTTGAGGGGAAATTCTGTCTATTTATGTTCATTTGACATATTGCAATATTTTTAAATATTGGGTATGTTTCCACTGAAATGATAAAATGGCAAAAACATTTAACCCAACAGCTCTATCTAATTTACTTAGCATATTAGCATAATCTCAATAAGCCTGCAAAAAAAACCACTAGCTATACATTATGTTGAATCACTTGGTACTGAAAGCATATTGTATGTCTATATGTGGAGATAGACTTATGTATTTTACTTCTGGATTTATCTCTTTTGTATTCTGTTCATTTGCCCCTGGTTGTCATTATTCCATGCTCATCGACAGAAGAGTTATAGTTTGCAAAAACCTATCAGGTAGGCTGGACAGTAGATAATTGAGGTGATGATCAGCCTCGGCAAAAGACAATTGATAGTGATAGTGTCAGAGGCTGCACCTAACAAGATCCGTACCCTCTGTCTCCTTTAGCCTTTCTCTGGAATGGACCGAATATGGAATAACATGGACATGTCTGATGTGCATCTGGAGATGGGACAGCAGCGCATAATACTTCCTGGAACTGCGAGAGGATGGGGTTGTCTTTTGACATGGAGGCAGGTTATTAAATAGAAGTGTGAACTATTAAGAGATGATCTTGACCCTCAATACATTTTTATCAAAGTCAAAAAATATTTGACACCACTGAACAGCTTATCACAGGCACAAAAGGGGAAACACTTTATTATGGAAACATGTACTATGTTCTTCAAACCAGAAGAATCAAAATAAATGGATTTTTAAATGAATAACAGCTTGTAGGACTCCCAATGATTAACAGCAGTAGTACATTAAGTATGCTCTGAAATGATATTTGTAAACTGGATGGTTGACCAATCTTAGTGCGAACTTCCTAAATTAAAAATAAAATTTTAAATTAAATTTTAAAACAAGGATGATTTTAAGTTACTTTTATGTCAACATGGATTTAACTGCCGGGTGCAGTGGCTCAAGCCTGTAATCTCAGCACTTTGCGGGGCCATGGCTGGCGGATCACAAGGTCAGGAGTTCGAGACCAGCCTGGCCAATATGGTGAAACTCCGTCTCTACTAAAAATACAAAAATTAGCTGGGAGTTGTGGCGGACGCCTGTAGTCCCAACTACTCAGGAGGCTAAGGTAGGAGAATCGCCTGAACCCAGGAGGCGGAGGTTGTAGTGAGCCGAGATCCGGCCACTGCACTCCAGCCTGGGAGACAGAGCGAGACTCCGTCTCAAAAAAAACAAAACAAAAAACCATGGATTTAACAGAGCTTTTCCTAAGAGGCTTTTCAAATGCACTCTTATTTCTATTAAGTGCTGGAATTATATGGGGGTGAAGGAGATTTTAGGGTACATATGGAAGCTTGTAAATGGAGATTTTCCCCCTACAGACTCTAAGGCACCTTCTAGATTTTTAGTAGACAGCTATCCTAGCCTCTCAGATTGTTTTCCTTATAAACTGATCACCTGTTCCTGCCTTTTTTTAAACTGAGGGACCATCGTAACTCTACACCTTCTACCTTCCCATCTATTTATGAGTTTAAAACTGCATATTGTAACATCCTAATTGCAGTGACAAAAACTAATGTAGCCCACTGACAATGGACTTAGGCCAGAAAGGATGAAAAAGTCCTAGTTTTGCATGGCTATTAAACACCCTATAGTCTATATAAAAATATGCCAAGTTGAGGCTTCATAGTAATAAAATAGTATGGGTATTGCCCTCAATCCTGGCTGAATGAGCAATGCCCCCTGATTGGGTAATTGACAAACTACATACTGTAACACACTCCAGAATAGCCCTGCTTTTTCATTAGATTGAACAATAGGTTAACTAGATAACTCTGCGCTTGGCAAAATTACTTTCCACTGACTTCAAACCATCGTCTTTTCTCCGCAAGCTATTGCTCCCTGTGATATTTCCGCATTCTTCTCCCCAGCAGTGCACTTTCAAAGCCAGTTACATGCTAGGTCAGTGGTACTCAGATTCTTCTGTTTTACCTTTCCCCAGGGTCAATTGCCTTTGGGAGGGAACCAATATAGATTAACAGGAAAGATATACTGCCTGATTCATGGCATTTAGAGAGGCCTTCAAATGCTTACTGGCTCTTCTGGGACTGATGTGGTTTCAATCAGAATCCTGTCTTCAATTAGTAAATAACTCCAGTTCTGAAAGTTTAGTCTTTTTAGACAAAATGCAAGCAAAAGACCTATCTTTAAAGATATAGGTATGTCATCCACTTTTTTAAATGCTTTATAGATTTAAATACATTGGGATACATTGTCCAGTGGACCAAGGCATTTGGAGTCCACGCGAGAATTTCCCAAAGCATCTGTTTTCTGCCTTCCCATCAGCGTGAGTCAGCGTGGCCAGCAACACCCTAAACAACGCTCCAAAGACTCTCTGCCTCTCCCGCTATGCAGCTGGGGAGACGAGGCCTCCTCACTTAACACAGGATATCAATTGATTTATAACAAAGTGATAGATATAACTATTGTCATCGGAATTACACTGAATTATAGCGACATGGTTTTCTGTTCCGGTAGCCACTCCCCATATGCACAATAACTCAACCCCTGAATGATAATAACACTATCTATGAAATTTATATGCATGATTATAATTAATTTTTTTTTTTTTTTTTTTTTTTTTTTTTTTTTTTTGGCTAGACCACCAGCAGCATGGACTCGTTATTTCCAAACAGCATTTATGGCATTAACTTGGGAATACTATCCATCAAGTCTGATGACAAATGTGGAAGATGACAGTCTTGCCCGCCTCCGGCTCAAGCAGCCAACCATGCTAGGGAGGCAAGAAGATGCAGTAACAGAGAAGCTTGGTGGGGTGGCCAGTCTCCCAGGCAGGCTGCCTGGAAAACAGTGACAATAAACTGTGGAAACTTTCACTGTCAAAAAGAGGAGGGCTTCACCAGTGACGTTTTGCAGACACAATCTAGACCCTGCTAATAATAACAACAGCTGCTTTTTAACCTGCTACATGCCAGGTGCTCAGCATTCGTTATCTCAAATCCGCCTGTCATCCAGCAAGGTGGGTATTATTAAACCCATTTAATAGATAAAAAGACTGAGGAGCAAAAGGGTTGAGTGACTTGCCAGGAGCTGGTGAGTCAGGATTTGAATTCATGCCTGTCTAACTGCAAAGAGAGAGGAGGTGCAACAGATCCAGGTTTTCAAGTTTGGCTTTTCCAAGCATTGCACGGACATCACCAATAGTAAAAAGCATTTTGATTTGTTTAAAAGAAAATATAATCATTCTAAACAACGGGGAATAGTTGCACCTCTAACAAAATATCATCTTATAAGGAGTTTAGCAGAGCAGCAGTTATGAGCTTAGATTCTGGGGTTAGACCAACCTGGGGTTTGACTCTTGAGCTGTTACTAGCAAGTCAGTTAACCTGGCTAAGGTTTGGTTGCCAGGCTTACAGAAAAACGAGTGGGGCTGGGGCAATAACTTGTAAACATCAGTTGAAAATTTTAGTTTTGATGGTAGAGGAAGATGTTCTCACAGACTTAACATAATAAAAATTGCCTGGTCATGGTGGCTCACCCTTGTAATCCCAGCACTTCAGGAGGCTGAGGCAGGAGGATCACTTGTGCTCAGGAGTTAGAGACCAGCCTAGCCAACATAGTGAGACCTTGTCTCTACTAAAAATAAAAAACTTAAAAATTTAAAAATTAGCGAGGTCTGATGACATGTGCCTGTAGTCTCAGCTACTTGGGAGGCTGAAGCAAGAGGATTCCTTGAGCTGGGGAGGGTAAGGCTGCAGTGAGCCGTGATCCTGACACTGCACTTAAGCCTGGGTGACACAGCAAGACTCTGTTTCATAAATAAATAAATAAACAAATAATGTCACCTAATCATACGGGTAGACTCTTCCACCGACGCTTGGACCCTTTGGAAATTCTGCTATTCCTCACTGCCTCTTGCCCTCAAGACCTTAGAGGATCCTGTTAGGGAGGTGGGGGTTAAGAGGAAATAGGGGAGAAGGAGAAGGAAGTGTGGGTTTGCAGAGCACCCCCAGTGCCTTTTCTAGAAGCTCTTGGCATGTGCCGGGCAGCTCCCACTTTGTACTTAGAACGGGTGCTTTTTCTTGCGGATTATCAAACAGCAACCCTCCCCTCCTCCTTCCTGATGCGCACGCACAAACTAAACCCACATGCCTGACAAGTCCTTTTTAGACCATGAAGTTTAATACTGTCAGATTATGAAGTGAAAGGCTGAAAATAAGTCTAGAGGACAGTTCAAGGCCAGGGCCAGGGTCACTCTGTTGGGAAGAGCCCGGTTGAAGAAGCATAACGGAGTTAAGGATCCCAGGCAGGGAAAACAGAAAAATACATGAGTCCTCCTCACTTACAGTGACAGGGACAAGCTTGCACTTGCTCCTGCCTCCTGCCCTAGCACAGTCTCTGCCAAGTTTCCCAATGACCAGCCTCGGTTTTGTAGCCGTCTCTTTAAAATCCTCAGTGTACTGGGCGCGGTGGCTCACACCTGTAATCCTAGCACTTTGGGAGGCCAAGGCGGGCGGATCACTTGAACTCAGGAGTTCGAGACCAGCCTGGACAACATGAAGGAACCCCATGTCCACCAAAAATACGAAAAATTACCTGGGTGTGGTGGCACATGCCTGTGACCCCTGCTACTCTGGAGGCTGAGGTAGGAGGATGGCTTGAGCCCAGGAGGTGGAGGCTGCAGTGAGTCAAGATCATGCCACTTCACTCCAGCCTGGGTGACAGAGTGAGACCCCTGTCTCAATTTAAAAAAAAAAAAAATCCTCAGTGCTTACAACGTGTAGCTTTCCAGCTATGGTTTAATGAACATCATTTTGTAGACATTATTTGGTGAATCTTCACAGTATCCCTGTGAATGGGGTATCATTATTCCCGTATTTACACTGAGCACACTGAGGCTCAGGAGGTTTCACTGTCAGAGGGAATGCACACTCAGGCCATTTGACTGCAAAGCCCTCACTCTGTCCTTTAGTCACCCTGTCCCCACGCAATGACTCCACGTGGCCCAGCTAAAATGACCACTCCCTGTTTGCCAAATGCTCTGCAGAGTACAAGAGGATGTCTTTGCTGAGAACATGGGCTCTGCAGAGGGCCATCTGAGTTTGAATTCTGGTTTTGTCCTTTCCTCACCGTGTGAACTTAGCCAGATAATTTCTCACTGCCCGAGTTCCCTCTCCTATAAAATGAGAATTAAATGTGCCTATCTTATACAGTTGTGAGAATATAGAGAACATACAGATAAATATTTAAAAAGCACTTAGAACAATCCTGGAGTATAGTAAGTGCTCAATACATTCAGGCTAAACCTGTGATATTTTGCAGCCTTGGAGCTGTTTTTTTGAGATGCAGTCTTGCTCTGTCTCCCAAGCTGGAGTACAGTGGCGCCATCTTGGCTCGCTATAACCTCTGCCTCTCGGGTTCAAGCCATTCTGCTTCCTCAGCCTCCCAAGTAACTGGGATTACAGGTGCACACCACCACACCCAGCTAATTTTTGTACTTTTAGTAGAGATGGGGTTTTGCCATGTTGGCCAGGCTGGTCTTGAACTTTTGACCTCAGGTGGTCCACCTTGTAGCTTTTAATCACACCATTTCTATCCTTAGAAATCCATGCACTCTCCTCAATCCCCTTCCTTCAGGATCAGCCCTTTATCCCATGGCCTCAGTATCACTCTCCTGACCTCCCACCTCAGAGAATGGATCTTCTGTCCACTCCTGCCACACTCGTTGTCTATACCAGGCATCAGATGGGACTGGCCTTCCAATCTCTCCTTTGGCCCTCTTATTTCCTTTTTTCTTTTCTTTTCTTTTTTTTTTTCTTTTGAGACAGAGTCTTGCTCTGTTGCCAGGCTGGAGTGCAGTGGTGCTATCTCGGCTCACTGCAACCTCCACCTCCTGGGTTCAAGCCATTCTCCTTCCTCAGCCTCCCAAGTAGTTGGGACTACAGGCGCATGCCACCACGCCTAGCCAGTTTTTGTATATTCAGTAGAGACGGAGTTTCACCATGTTGGCCAGCACACTCTCAATCTCTTGACCTCGTGATCTGCCCGCCTTGGCCTCCCAAAGTGCTGGGATTACAGACGTGAGTTACCACGCCCGGCCTGGCCCTCTTATTTCTATTTCATTTTCTCATACACTGAAATAATTTTTCCATTTATAATATATATATACTAGCATGTACAGTAATTGTATGCATAATATTCAATACGTAGCTTATAGATAAATATTTTTATATAATGATACTATACATCATTATATGGTTATATTAGGTGATAACATGTATATATTGATAGACATCATTTCCATCTCTATACTTATTGCATCAGGTCCTGAGCTGGTGCTTGCTTCCCTTTCTTATAGCACCTAGCCTAGAGGAGGCATTCAGTAAGTAAAGTTAACTTGAAGTCCAGCTTTTATTCACAAATCCAAATAAAATGTAAGACCTGATTGCTCCTAGTTCCCATTCAGTTTTAGAATGCCTCACTTCATTCTCTTTTAGAATTTATTTAGTTCTTCGTTTCAAGAAGGCATCTGGCAACATCACCCTAACACTTGCCCCCAGCTCTGTTCCAGACATGGTGCACTCAGCATGCAGTGACTTCCAAGATCCTCCGCCCCCCGACTCCAGCTCTTCCCAACTAGGAACTAGCACTCCTCTTCCTCCGGGTTTTCGTTTCTCTCATCCTTGGTCTATGTTTTTTTGTTTTGTTTTGTTTTGTTTTTGATTCAAAGGGTTCTTCCAATCCTCATTCATTCAATGAATGTCACATTGTTCCCCTGCATAAAACCCTTCGCTAGCTTTCCATTATGCTTAGCATATGTGTGCAGTCACCCTTCCATATCCACGGGTTCCTCGTCTGTTCTGTGGGGTCTGCAGCTGTGGAGTCAACCAACCACAGATCAAAAATATTCAGGGAAAAAGAAATGCTTTTGTACTGAGCCTGTACAGAGTTTTCTCCCTTGTCATCATCATTCCCTAAACAATATGACAACTACTTACACAGCCTTTACATTGTGTTAGGTATTACAAGTAACCTAGAGATGATTGAAAGTATACAGGGAGATGTATACAGGTTATATCCAAATACGATGCCATTCATATCACAGACTTGAGCATCCACAGATTTTGGTATCCTCTGGCAGTCCCGGAATCAATCCTCCAAGGATACCAAGGGACAACTGTATCCATGTCTTCACATGGCCTATGAGCAGGGCAACCTTATAATTTGTCCTCCAAACTGAGACCTTTCTGAGGATGAATCAGATGCTATTAATAATATGCCAGGGGCCGGGCAAGGTGGCTTACGCCTGTAATCCCAGCACTTTGGGAACCCAAGGCTAGTCGACCACAAGGTTGGAAGTTCAAGACCAGTCTGGCCAACATAGTGAAACCCCATCTCTACTAAAAATACAAAAAGATTAGCTGGGTGTGGTGGTGGGTGCCTGTAACCCCAGCGACTCTGGAGGCTGAGGCAGGAGAACCACTTGAACCCAGGAGGTGGAGGTTGCAGTGAGCCGAGATTGCGCCAGAATCTGAAAGGCCCTGATGACCTGGCCTCTTTGTCCTTCCTGGCCCTTCCAGGCCTCCCTCTCTTGTTCATGTGGCTATAGCTACATCTCTCCTCCTTTAGTTCCTTCAGGCCATCCAGCTGTTTCCCCCGAGCCCCTTCACATGCCCTTTCTTCAGCTTCCTTCCCCACCCGGCCCTTCAGGTCTTCCCAGTGGTCCTCCTGAACCACCAATTGCCAGCAGAGTTCCTCTTCCTGACTCATAACCTCCTGTTGTTTGCTGTCCTAGCACTTGCTCCAGTCCGTATCTGTGCATTTATTTCTGTGCTGAATGTGCTGGGGGATTTATTTCTGTGCTGAATGGCAGCAGGGCCATTCCTATTTACCTCTGAATACAATCCTTGTATGTGACACAGATTCTGAATGCTCCATGTAAAATGTTTTTATCCATCCATTAAACATTTTGTTTTTCAACCTTTATTTTAGATTCAATGTACACATGTGTATGTTTGTTACCTGGGTATATTGTGTGATGCTGAGGTTTGGAGTATGAATGATCCCATCACCCAGGTACTGAGCATGGTACCCAACCAACAGATCGTTGCTCAATCCTTGCCTCCCTTTCTCCCTCCTCCCTCTAGTAATCCCAATGTCTATTGTTGCATCTTTATATCCATGAGTACTCAATTTTCACTCCCCCTTATAAGTGAGAACACATGGTATTTAGTTTTCTGTTCTTGTGTTCACTTGCTTAGTTCAATGGGCCTCCAGGTGCTTCCGTGTTGCTGCACAGGACATGATTTCATTCTTTTTTACGGCTGAATAGTATTCCATGGTGTATATGTACCACATTTTCTTTATTCAATCCACCATTGATGGGCACCTAGGTTGATTCCACGTCTTTGTTATTGCGAATAATGTTGCAATGAACATGTGAGTGCGTGTCTTTTTGGTAGAATGATTTGTTTTCTTTTGGCTATATACCCAGTAATGGGATTGCTGGGTCAAATGATAGTTCTGTTTTAAGTTATTTGAGTAATCTCCAAACTACTTTCCACAGTGGCTGAACTGATTTACATTCCCACCAACAGTGTATCCATGAGCGTTCTCTTTCCTCCGCTGCCTGGCTAGTGTCTGTTGTTTTTTGACTTTTTAATAATGTCCATTCTGACTGGTGTGAGATGAGAGGTTGCTGTGGTTTTGATTTGCATTTCTCTGATGATTAGTGATGTGGAATATTTTTCCATATATTTTTAGCCTCTCATCAAACATTTATTAAGCTCCTACTGTGTGCCAAATTCTGTAGTAGACACTAGAAATACCAAAATAATATGGCAAGATGTTCCATCAGGGGTGATAAACAGACACACACACAAGAGAGGTATGAAACAATGTGAGAGTGTTATATGCTGGAAGGGTCCCAGGCTCTAGGAGCAGGGAGGAGAGAGGGCTTCACCTCCCTGGGGTTCAGGCCAGAGGCTTGGAGTCCAGTAGGTGGGTTGAGCTCTCTGTGAAAGGGAAGATGGCGTTCGGGGCACAGAGATTTGATGAAGGAAGTAGGGGATACATGAAGGGCTGGGGGTCTGGAGAGGTGACTTGGAAACACTGACCAGTGTGACTCCTCCACGTGGGGAGTGAGGAAGTACCAGTCAGCTTCCTGCTGCAGAGATGACCCCGGGCCAGCACAGTGGACGAGGGGATGCTTGGGGTCTTCGTTCTTATTCCTCCCCTCCTTTCTGCACATCCTCTCTGAGTTGTGGCCCAATTGCCTTCCTTCCCCAAGAGGCAGTTTTTCTTTCAGGTTCACACTGCCCCAAATGCTGTCTCTCTTCAATCTGGGAGTGGCCCACTCTGAGCACCAGTATCGTCCATGCCCCTCCGTGGGCCTGGGATGCAGATCCTCCCTTTCCCTGGGTCACGGCCACGAGAAGCAGCCTTGGAAGGCTACCCTGGAATGCTCCCACTCAGGGACACCAGTACATAGGAAGGCTGCTGCACCCATCAGAGCATGGAGATGCAGCTGTAGGGCGTAGGGTGGTGGGCGTTGAGGACCCACCGGGAGGCTGCTGGGAGCTGGAAGGAGGCTCACTTACAGAGCCTGTCATCCTGGTTCAGGACCCTGGGACAGGTGCTGGGGCCCACTAGCCGCTCTCCTGGGCCACGGTCCCACTTGGTGGATTAGCTGAACGATACAAGCAGCCTAGAACCAGGCCTGGGATCCCCAGGCCCCCTTCCAACTCTTGATGGTCCATATGAAAAAGTGGCAGTGGCTGGGGAAGGAGGATGATGCTGCGAGGGACATGAGCCATCTACAAAACAAAGGTGTCCCAGCAGGCAGAGGCCAAGCCACAGAGGAGAACGAATCCCCCTTTGCTTCATGGAACAGCTCTTTCTCTGAACAATCTATGCTCCGGACCAGGACAACAGTAGTTGTCCCACATTTATGGCTGTGGGCTTTGCTGCTGGGGATGACACAGTCTGCTTACCAGGGATCTGACCTAGAGAGGTACAAGAGGAGGGTCATCTACACAGGGCCCCTCTTTGCATGAGGCCACACTTTAAGAGTAAGAGCAATAACAGCTCCCAATTTATTAAGCACTTGAGGTGAGGCACCTGCTAGGCCATTTACATGTTCAGTCCTCTGCATCCCCAGGGGATTGGTTCAAGAACCCCAGGGATACCAAGATGTAGATGCTCAAGTCCCCAATATCAAATGGTATAGTATTTGCATGTAACCTACATGCTTCCTCCCACATATTAAATCATCTCTGGGTCGGGCACAGTGGCTCATGCCTGTAATCCCAGCACTTTGGGAGGCTGAGGTGGGCGGATCACCTGAGGTTGGGAGTTCGAGACCAATCTGACCAACATGGAGAATCCCCATCTCTACTAAAAATACAGAATTAGCCAGGCATGGTGGCACATGCCTTTAATCCCAGCTATTCAGGAGGCTGAGGCAGGAGAATCGCTTGAACCCGGGAGGCGGAGGTTGCGATGAGCCAAGATCGCGCCATTGCACTCCAGCCTGGGCAACAAGAGCAAAACTCCGTCTCAAAAAACAAAAAACAAAAAAAACCTCTAGATTTCTAATAATACCTGATACAATGTAAATACTATGTAAATAGCTGCTACATTGTTTTTAAAATGTGTGTTAATTTTTGTTTTTGTATTATTATTTGTTCTTTTTTTCTGAATATTTTTCATCAGCAGGTAATTGAACCCATGGATCTGCAATGTACAGATACAGAGGGCCAACTGTATGCTTTCTTTCTAATGTTTATAACTGAGGCTCATGACTGGGGAATGGAAGGCGAGGATTGGAATTCAGACCCATGTGCCTGGCATACTCCATCCATTGTGTGACACCTTTCTCCTTTCTCTGAGAAAGATAGGGAAAGGGCTAGAGACAATCTGGTGGCCTCTGAAATTCCCTTCAATAGAATGTGGGCCTGGGCTCACATGGCCTCAGGTGCTTACCCTAATTCTGTTCATTCCTGCTGCACGTTCTGATGGGAAGAATGCGGGGCTACACTGTCTTGAGGGGCCCTGGGTTCAGCTTCTGTCCCCACCAGTGAAATGTGCAACCTTGGGCAAACATAGTGTCAGCTGTAAAATCAGGATAATACCTACTCAATTTATGTCAAAACAGAAGGAATGCATTTGCAAATGATGCTCCCTGGAAGCCTGGGATGGAGTTTCTCAAGCTTCAGAATGCATAAAACCACCTTGTGTGGGCTTATTAAAATGCAGATGCCCAGGCCTCAATTCCGAGATTGGAATCAACAGGGCAATATGAGGCCACGGAATCTGCACACTATCCCCAGGTGATTCTGTGGCTGGGAGACAGCAGACATGGAGAAGCCCAGCCCTAGGCTGGGTGGCGGCGCCTCCAGGGTGGGTGAAGTGAGGGAGTCTATGGGTGGGATTCAGAGTCTCCTAGCCCAGCTTCACCCAGAACTGTTCTGTTTGTATCTCCATTATATATTGAGGTTTCAAGTAAGATTTCATTTAAAGGAGGATTACATGATTTAAACATTAAAATAGAAAATAATGTTAAAGATTGCAATGCATCGCCACACATGAAAATGCTTTGGGTAAGTGAAAGGTGCTCTCCAGATGAGAGCAATTTTACTAAAACTGTGGCCATCTGAAACCCTCTGGGAATGAATCATTCCAGAGAGCCTAATCTTCCTGATAACATTAAAACTTTTTATTAAATGTTAATCGTTTTGCGGGAAATATGTTACACTCTTCCTTGCCTCTTAAAAGACAGAATAGAGAACATAATTTAACTGTTGTTTGAAAACTCAGGACCACCAATTGGATACTGTGTGGCCATCCCAAAGGTGAGCCCTGCCAAGCTTGCTATGGAAAGTGCATCCATGGGATTCCACTATTCGTGTCCCCGACTCAGGCCACGGTTTATGCAATACCAAGTGGAGGCAGAACACTGTGGTGAAAACAGGGGGCACTGGAGAATCGGGAGGATGAGTTCCAGCCTCCACAGTGGCAACCAAGGGCCACAGAATCCAGAGGAAGTCCTCTCGCCGGACCCTACTTTCTTTATCCATAAGGTAAAAAGCTAAACCAAGCCGTCTCCCGAAGAGGGGTCCAGTCTCTAAGGTGGGGGTTGCAAACTCCATGGCCATCAGGGAGGGCCCAGGCTGGTAGTGCTTGGGGAGAACGGGAGAGCAAAAGCCCAGCTGGGCACAGCCACCACTTCACGCCAGCAGGCTGCTGATGTGAGAGTGACAGCCCACTGCTATCAGGTCTTCAAAGTTGCCCAGAAAAGCCGGACTTCCCTGTGAAAGCTCTGGATTCCGTCCATGTTGGCACCTGTGGAGGATATGGGGGTGCTAGATCCCACATTTCCCACCCGCCTCTTTTTCTGGGAGGCCTTTTGTCCTTCAGAGACCGCAACATCAAATACCACATTTATCATTTCCTTACAGCTAGGGTTTTGGATGCAAATCAGTTTGCGTCAATGAGAGTAAGTCATAGTTTTGAAAGGCAACGTAAGGCAGAAGCTGTCTTCTGAATCCTTATCCAGAGCCTGAGCTGCCAGAAAGTGTGGGAAACACAGGTCAAATAAAACCCATCTGTGGGCACCACTGAGCCCGAGGTCTCTTCTGGCTCTAACACTTGTAAGACAAGGGAGTAGCCGGGTAGACAGGCCCCAGGTGGCTGACCTGCAAGGGGCCCCCTACACCCACTGGGTCTTTTTCTTCAAATGCCTCTTCAGCCCCCAACTCCACCCCCGAGGGGCACATGGTCTTTCACTGACACAGTAGAGTCCAGGCTCTGGTGTTCTTGTCTGGACCTCATTGCCCAGCCTTTTCCCATAAGGAGGATTAAGGACACACGATTCTGTTTCCCAAAGCAGGACAGAGATTGCGACTCTTCGGGCAGGGTCCTGCCAGGGCAGTTGGCATATGGAGCCCCTGCAGCTTTCTCTATCCCTTTCAGCATGTTCCAAAGGGAGCAGCTGGGGGCTTCGTACCAAGGGCTCAAGTTTCCAACCCTGTTACTCTTGAGCTGCCCAAACTGAATTGTATCTGCCTAAGTGGTATGTGGGTAGGGAGGATTTAGGCATGTTTGTGGGGACAAGTTTCATGAGCACCCTTTTTACACATAATAGCTGTTACTTACCAAGGACCCATTATATGCCATTTCTAATCCTCACAACCACCCTGAGGGGCAGACATCACTGCCTCCATTTTACAGATGATGTAACTGAGCCTTGCAAAGGTTAGTGACTTCCCTGCAGTCCCACAGATAGTAAGCATCAGAGCCAGAATTCAAAGGCAAACTCCTCTTTATTGTTCTTGATGAACCAGGGCTGGGTTACTCTTGGACCCAGAGCAAGCAGATTCTTTTCAAAGGCGTTCAGGCCCCTGGGTGAGCCTGTCAGTGGGTTAGGTAATGTGATCCTGCCTCCTAGTGGTCAGGTCGGCGGCTCAGTTCCTCACACTCAGGCAGGAAGCCTCTCCCTCCTCCCGCCGTCCCAGGGACCCTGGCAGCTGGTTATTTCAAGAAGTGGGCTTGGCCACTCTGGGACAGTGAGGCAGGGAGCAAGTGAAAGCAGCTGGCTCCTGTTCTCAGGCCCCTCACCTCTCACCCGGGGAGTGGCAGCCACAGCCCCAGGCCCTCCACCCACATCAGTCCTGGTCAGATAGAACATTAGGCACATTGACTCCCTCTCCATGTGCAGGGCACCTGCTTAACTTTTTACATCTGTTGCCTTAGTTCCCACTCCCTCTCCCTGTCCCAGGTGGCAATTAACTACTATTTCTTATTATTCAGCCATCCGGAACTTGGCATGAGAAACTGCTCAAGAATTACACTTTGGAGGGTGGGGCTGGGGACACTATATTTATCCTTCTCTGAACAGTTTAATCACTTTAAGACCTTTTCTTTAATAATAATCACACACACACACACACACACACAGTCCCGTTAAACCTCGCAATCTTTTTTAATTCAGCATAATTTCAATTATTTATTTAATTACAAATATAAATATTAACACACACACAATGAAAATCAGTGCCACAGAGCCCTTCATCCAGTTAGTTGCCTGGGCTCAAGATTTTGAGTGCAGACACCCGACACCGTTCTTCCAGGAGCACGTGTATGTCACACTCTGTCATGCCAATTAGCTAAACAAAAGGTTTGTCTCTTCCTCTCCTGAAAATGCACATTTCCCTGTTTTGAGCATGTGTGTTGTTAGATGATGTGGGTCTCCACAGGAGCTCTTCAGCCCCTGGTGACTTTGAGTGGCAGCAACATTCTCTGCTGCGAGTGAGGAATCCCTGTATGGCCAGGCCACCTGCTACTGTTGCTTCCGTAATGATCTCAGCGGCACAGAATCCCTGATTAAGTAAAATAAAAGTATTAATTCTAATGGCTTCACAGTAAGCCATTAATTTGCATATCCCTTACGTATCCCCAGAATTGTATCTTGCTTAAACCTAGAAAATAAATGATCTCATGACACTTTTTGACCTTTTATTTAAGAATATCTCGTCTTCCTCACTTATAATGCATTTTTCCCTTCCAAGCCTAGCTAACTTCTACCTATGCTATGAGATTCTGCCCAGGCATTGCCTCCTCTGGGAAGTCGTCTCTACCACTGGGGTGAGCTATGTCCCTGCCCTCCACGCCTTGTAATTGGATAGCACAGGTGCTTATTGAAAACCAAACAATGTCATTAAGGCAGAAGTATACACATGCATCTACAGATGAAATTCAAGAAAAATCAATAAAACTTGACATAAGTAACTTCTAATTTTGGAGGAAACCCTGGTTTAGAGGAATGAAGATCGAAACTTTAAAGCCATTTAAATGGTTTATTGCACTAAATTACTAGTTGCAGCTCCCTTTCTAAAAACTGAAATTCTTTAACACTATCAAGAACCATATTGAAAAATGTTACTTGCCCAAGGGACTACAAATAAATACATACTTAAATGAAACTAAAGAAATTTAATTAAGTGTATGAATAGTTACACTAAATGATTTCTCCAGGAAGCCAATGGGAAATTATACCTAACAAGTAGCTACAGAATAAGATCTGTTGTTGAGAGGTTATTAACCTAATCACATAATCAAATTTCACCACCAACCGTAGCCATCTGATTTGCCCATGTCAAAATAAAACCATTGTTAACCCTTCTTAATGAAATCAGAATGGGGAGAGGGGGGTGGCTGGTTTTAGAACAATGTAGTTCTTTAAAAACAAGGCTTACAAATTTTATTTTCTTCTCCTAACACCAAAAACAATACTTTACCATTGTTCAGTAAAAATCTGAAATGATCCAGCTTTTAAAAAATGAAATTGGAAATGAAATTCATGGATGTTTCTCTTCACAAAAGTCATTGACAAAGGGGGAAATAAACAAATTGGTTTCGCTCTCAAAATTTGGTGAAGCAAATTTGTTCCAAGGCTGAGGTGTTCCTTGCCAGTTTTAAACCCAAGGTGCATTTTTATCGCCAAGAACTAAAGCCCTGAAACACAGCGATCCACAGAATAATGGAAATGCTGACACAACCTTCACTTGGGCGGCAGGAATGGTGCCACTATAATTTATGGAGAACACATTTTGGTTTTGTCAGGTTTTTAAACATAGACTGTTATAAATTTGAAGGAGGACTGTCTTGTTAAAGCTTCAAATGGCATGTGTTAGTATTGGTTATGCATCATGTCCTGTGTTTGGAATGGCGTTTGTATTTGGAATGGCATTGTGATGACAGTTTATCCCAATGGGAAAGGAGGACACTGAATCCTGTTTTATTTTCAAAACAATATTCACCGATTAAAAGCATCATGGTCACCATGAACATGACCAGACCAGCTAGAAGATCTAGTAAAGGTATACACCCTCAGATACAGTTCCCTTTTTTCCTTTTTTCAGGAATACATTCATTATCTGACAAATATTTATTGAGGATACCCAGTGTCATGTCCTATCTTAGGCAATGGTGATAAAATGCCGGTTGTGAGGCTATCTCTGCTCTCTGATATCTTATATTTTATCAAAAGAAAAAAATTAACACTATATATTAATATATGCGTGTGTAGATATTACATATACCATCCAAACCACACATCCTTAACCAAAGTGGAAAGAAGTCTTAAAGACAACTCACACTGGTGGGAGGGGCCCAGCAGCAGCTAATGGGCCCCCACTCTCCAACTTCTGTTGGAGCTATAGGGTAGGTGGATGAGGAGTGTAAAAGGCTAACCTCAGAGGTGGTGAGCATGGATTCCATGCTCAGAGCTCTGACATTGATTTCTTTAGGAAAAGGAGTAGGTAAGTGGGGAATGCCAATCTGTCTCACCCTATTATGCTTTTGCCTTATTTACATCAGCTGTTAGAGGTAGTAATTCTTGTACCCTGTTTCTGAAAGGAGTTGTTCATGGAGTCTGTTGCCCTGGTGGGACTGCAATGGTGTGATCTAGGCTCACGGCAATTTCCACCTCCCAGGCTCAAGTGATTCTCCTGCCTCGACCTCCCAAGTAGATGGGACCACAGGAGCCTGCCACCATGCCAGGCTAATGTTTGTATTTTTAGTAGAGACAGGGTTTCACCATGTTGGCCAGACAGGTCTTGAACTCCTGACCTCAAGTGATCTACCTGCCTCAGCCTCCCAAAGTGCGGGGATTACAGGCGTGAGCCACCGTGCCTGGCCTAGGAGTGTTTTTCATTAGATAGAAATTGTGATAAGCGTAGAGATAAAGACAGCAGATTTGCTTGCCTGCTCCATCACTTTATAAAGTTATGACCTTGGGGACATGGATGCAGCTGGAAACCATCATTCTTAGCAAACTATCACAAGAAGAGAAAACCAAACACCGCATGTTCTCACTCATAGGTGGGAACTGAACAATGAGATCACTTGGACTGGGGAAGGGGAACATCACACACCGGGGCCTATCATGGGGAGGGGGGAGGAGGGAGGGATTGCATTGGGGAGTTATACATGATATAAATGATGAATTGATGGGTGCTGACGAGTTGATGGGTGCAGCACACCAACATGGCATAAGTATACATATGTAACAAACCTGCACGTTATGCACATGTACCCTAGAACTTAAAGTATAATAAAAAATAAAAATAAATTTAAAAAAAGTTATGACCTTGAAGCCTCAGTATTCACACTCTGTGAAATGGGCATAAGCCAAGGGTAACCCTATTACAAGTAAAGATCACAAGAATCTCAGGGAGGACTCATGCAGAGCAAGGTCCATGGCTCAGTCTACCAGTGAAGAGTAGAGAGAGAAGTACTAGAAGACTGTAAAAAACATGCCCCTTTATATGACATGAACTGGGAAGCATCTTCCAGTGGGGTATCATGCCACTGTATAAAGTGATGTTTATAAAGACCATAATAATAGCTAATGTCTATTGCACACTCACTGGGCTATGTGCTCTTTTATTTCATTTGAGTGTCACAAGAATCTTTTTTGAGTTGCAGAAACTGAACCTCAAAGGTCTGCAATTTTGCCAAGGTGGGTGACCATAAGTTCTGGGACAGTCTCACTTTATGCCTGACATGTTGGATTCATTACCGATAGGGCCCCCTTTTACTCTCCTGTGTGTTCTCATTTTGGTGATGAGTTATATGGTGACCCAGTGTCACATAACTCATAGGTGGCAAAATCAGGATTTGGACTCCAAAGCTCACACTATTGTGCAATAAATATGCTTGTTATAAAATTTTGTAAGAAAAAGGAGAGTGCAAAATTATATGTGTATATTATCCTAATTGTTTCTTAAGTATTTTGGGTATAGGAAAAAAGCCTGGAAGAAAATGCATGAGCAATTAGGTGTAGATGGAGGGAATGGAATAGATTTTAAATAGCCCTTTCTAATTTATGGGTTTTCTAAATGTTCTTTAATTAGAATGTATGGCTATTATAATGAAAGCAATTTTGGAGGGGTGCGGGGGACAGAGTCTTGCTCGGTTGCCCAGGCTGGCATGCAATGGCACGATCTCTGCTCACCACAACCTCCGCCTCCCGGGTTCAAGAGATTCTCCTGCCTCAGTTTCCTGAGTAGCTGGGATTACAGGCCCCTGCCACCAGACCCAGCTAATTTTTGTATTTTTAGTAGAGATGGGGTTTCACCATGCTGGCCAGGCTGGTCTGGAACTCCTGACCTCAGGTGATCCAACTGCCTCGGCCTCTCAAAATGCTGGGATTACAGGCGTGAGCCACCGTGCCCGGCCTGAAAGTAATATTTTTTTAAAGTATAGGCATAAAAAAGTATCTCAAGTATTATTTAATGAATAGGTTTTTTTTGATATTTTAGATGCTGTCAAAAATTAAGTACACTGAAGCCAAAAAGAAATGAAAGAGGACAAAGAGGAGGAAAAGGAGGAGAAGAAAAGGAGAAGGCCCTTGGACTAAAATTTGTAAAACCAGAGATGGAGTCTATAGTCCCTCTAACTGGACGTGATATGGCTCTAAGCTTGGAGACCTTGAGTCCTCCAAAGTCCCCAGAGGGTCTAAGGGAGAACATAGTCACAGACATGTGTGTCACAGTCACAAAAAAATATTTTAAAGAAAATTTGGAGATTTGAATTGGACAGGATATAAGATGATATGGAATTACTGTCACTTTTAGGGGGAAGGATAATGGTATTACCAGTTATAAGAAAGAATCTTGTTCCTCCTGGGGGATGCACACTGAAATATATAGGATGACGTGTCATCATCAGCTCCTCAACTCACAACCATTCAAATGGTTCAGGGAAAAATGTGTGTATGTGGGTATAAACAGAAAGAGAACGATGTGGCAAAATGTTAATAACTGCTTCAACTATTTGGAGGGTATATGGATATTCATTATAATATACCTTGAATTTTTCAGTATGTTTGGAAATTTTCAAAATAAAAAGTTGTGATAGAGTTTTTTAAGAATCCTTTGAAATGATAATATAAGAAAACTAAACAAAAAAGCATGTATTAAAATAACCATAATATAGAATACAGGTTTTAGAGGCAGAGACTGCAATACTAGTTATATGGCCTAAGTGTTGTATAACCCTGGGCCAGCCTCATTTTGTCAGTTGCTTCATCAAAATGGTGATGATGATAATAATATTACCAATCTCACACGCTTTTGTACAGGATCAAAAGAAGATTTTGTGTGTAAAGCCTCCATCACAGTGCCTGTCCACAGTTCATGTGAGCAAAAAATAATCTACTAAAGTGACACAAAATGGGAACCTTAGGAAGAACCTGTAAAGCTTTGAGGAATTCAAAACAAAGGAAGCTTTTTCCTTCTATTGCTATATTTTTTGTATAAATACAACTGAGCTTGATGTTATATAAAAAAAGCTAGTAAGTCAGAAGTTTGCTTTAGGTAGAATCAAGTGGTCTAAGTCTTCATAATCTCTGACCAAATCTACTCAACCACAATGGATTTCTATTGGATTTGTGTTTAGTTGGGTTTGGGTTTGTTTTTGCTTTAGCCAGTTTTCCCTAACTCTGTCCTAGGGTTCAAGTGAAGAGCAAAGGAGCTCCAGTTCAACCCACACAGGTAGCTCCACTGGGCGTGCCAGGGTCATCAGAGCACTCACAAATGAAGAATAAACTTGGGTTTCTTATATCAGTATCCTAACAAAATAAAACAAGATACAAGTTGATGTACTGGTAATGATGACTATAATACTAAAAAGTGAATCTTCAATATTTTACTCACACACATATATTGTTTATTATGTGTGCCTATAATGTACTAAAGAAACAAAGATCAATAAGTTAATGTCCCCACTCATAATTTGGTGAAGATGTGGCTTGACATGTACATCGTTTACGGTAATAATATATTTGCACAGTACTTTAGAGTTTACAGACCAGTTTCTCCACATGGCTTTATTCAGCTAACCATAGAGAGGTAGTGTCCGTGGTGGGCAGTGTCCGGGGTGTCTTCTCATTGAATTCTCTTATTTTGTCTTCACAAAGTGATACCATAACAAGCACTCAAGGGCCGAGAGAGCTTCAGTTGTGGTCTCACCACAGCATCCATATTGCTGTGCCTCAACCTTTATTTAACATAAAATCCATATCATATGCATCTTTGTATACTAATTCTCTGTAAGGAGCCCGGAGTATAGTAGCTACTCAACTAATTGATGCTTACTGAAGGAAGGAAAGAAGGCAGAAAGTATAAAGGAGGAAGGAAGAGAAGAAGACGAGGAGAAGGGAGGGAGGGATGAAGGAAAAAAAAAAAGGAAAAAGATTCAAACTCAAGAATTTCTCAAGCCCTTCCTAAGTGTATAATATGTGCTAGTCACTATGGGTAATGCAAAAGAAGCCTTCAAGACACAATCCCAGTCCCCAAAAGATTTTTAATAAAATAAAGACTGTAAATAAAACTTTCAGCTAAAAAAAATCTAAAGAAAAATGATTACTGTCAGGTGTATACTTTATGATAAATCAAAGAAAAAAAGTTGAAATTACAAGGAAATACATGTTAATTTATTACGAGTTCAAGAGGGTGACTTATCTTTTAACCTGTAAACGTTGCTAAATTAAACTGAGGTTCAGCTGGCAAAGTTTGCACCAAATAAAAATTCCAATGAGGCCGGGCGCGGTGGCTCAAGCCTGTAATCCCAGCACTTTGGGAGGCCGAGACGGGCGGATCACGAGGTCAGGAGATAGAAATCATTCTGGCTAACACAGTGAAACCCCGTCTCTACTAAAAAATACGAAAAACGAGCCGGGCGAGGTGGCGGGCGCCTGTAGTCCCAGCTACTTAGGAGGCTGAAGCAGGAGAATGCCGTAAACCCGGGAGGCGGAGCTTGCAGTGAGCCAAGATCGCGCCACTGCACTCCAGGCTGGGTGACAGAGCGAGACTCCCTCTCAAAAAAAAAAAAAAAAAAATTCCAATGAAAAATGTCGGCTGGGTGCCATGGCTCACACCTGTAATCCCAGCACTTTGGGAGGCCGAGGCCGGTGGATCACTTGAGGTTAGGAGTCTGAGACCAGCCTGGCCAACATGGTGAAACCCCTCATCTACTAAAATTACAAAAATTAGTCGGACATGGTGGCACACGCCTATGGTCCCAGCTACTCGGGAGGCTGAGGCAGGAGAATTGCTTGAACCTGGGAGGTGGAGGTTGCAGTGAGCCGAGATCACACCACTGCACTCCAGCCTGGGCAACAGAGGAAGACTTCATCTCAAAAAAAAAAAAAAAAAAAAAAGTTAAAAAAAAAAAAAAAAAAGAAAAACCTCAATGAACTGAAAACCCCTTTAAACAGGAGCTCCAACATCAGAACATCAGCATTACAATTTCACTTACCTATTCAACAGCCATCTTTCTTCATTACAAATAATAAAGTAGCATCTCTTTCAAATATACAGGTATTGAGTTATATATGCATAAATTAACAGAAACTCAAGTAAAGAAGAAAAATCTATTTAAATCTGCATTAATCTTTTATCGGCTTTTCCACTTGTCATAAACAGTTTGTAACCGGATATATATCATCATACTAAACATCATGTAGAACCTCTCACTCAATAATCCAATTGATATCCAGGTAATATATCCAGTGGCAACAGTTCTCAAATGGGCCATTTTATAACCTAGGCAAAGGTTAATCATCCTTAGCTTCCTAAGTGTGATCTTAACTGAACTCCTGCTGCGTACTAGTGACTTTTGAACAGCATCCTGTTTTATGGTTAGTTAATTATTCTTTACTAACATTAATGCATCCCAGAACTGGGACCATCAAACAATATGCTGAAAGAGATGTCTATTATCTTTTATTGTTGTTGGACCTTTTTATTACACTTAAAATTTTTTGTTTAGAACATTCTTGTTGAATAGTTACATTTTATCTGTTCTTTACTAAGTCTTTATTTATATTTGCCCCACCCACTTTCATCCCCAAATGGATTTAAAAGAAGCCTCTAAAATATATAATCCCCTACAATGTAAGCAAATATAAATAAATTAGGAAATTAAAGAAAAGTAGGAAAGGAAAAATAAATAAGAGCCTCGAATGAACTTAGTACCCTAACTCCTGAACATTTGTTGAAGTTAAACCATAAATTTGGCTCTGAACTGTCTAACAAATACGATCAGAGAAATTCATTCATTTGTTTACTTATATGAGAAATACTTCACGTGGTAGGTGAAAAGCATTTTGTTGGACCTAGGTTATACGGCGTGGGATAACAAAGACTCAGTGTTTCCCCTCGGAGAACTTACCATCCAGCTTCAAAGACAAATTTTAACAGTTAGACATAAGTTATAAATTATGAAAATTCCATAAAGGAAAAGAATAGTGTTCTAAGAGAGCAAATATTAGGGAAGATTGAGATCACACTTTAGATGGAGGACAGTGAAACTGAACTTGAAACTTCTGAGTCGCCTCCCGATTTCCATTTCCTCCTTCTTTGTTAATAATAGAATTCCAGTTTTTAAGGAAGCACCTTACTGCCCCAATAAAACATTACATTTTCCAGCTTCCCTTACCGTGGGAGATGACCACGTGACTAAGTTCTGGCCAATAAAGTGTAAGTGGAAACACTCTTGGCTTCTGGAAACTGCTTAAAAACAGAAGCCTTGGTTGGGAGAAGCATCCCTTTGTGGTTCCCACTTCCTCCTACTGATGGCTCCAAAGTCCTGTGGACCATGACGGGATCTTGAAGATGAAAGGCATGTCCGAGGGTGGCAGAGAAGAAAGACAAATCCAGATGACATTCTAAAGACACCACAGGGACCCTAGACTCCTGCCTGACATGAAAGAGATACAGATGTCTGTCTTGTTTAAGCCACAGTTCTTTGAGAATCACTGTTGTATGTAGCTGAACATAAACCCCAGTGATTCTACAGTGAAGAGATCATCAGACAAAGCTTAAGAAAAGAAGATTCCAGCCAGCGGCCATCATGTTGGAAGCACCATGGTTTTTACTGCAGGAACTGGAAGATCATTATAAATAAAGTAATGAGTGAAGGGAGACAACACAGGATGAGCTAAAGGATATGCAAGGGCAGATCACTCTGGTTCTGGGTTAGAGTTTATTCAAATGCTACAAGAAGTAATCAGTTAAGTCAGTGGTTTCCAGACCTTTTTGCTGGCCACTGAATCCCTTCTTCAAATAAAATCTTATGCAGAAAACAAAAAAAGCAGGGCTACTCTTGTGGAAGCCAGAATCCAAGTCCCCAGAACCCATGTCCACCTCCCTCTTTGCTCTCATTCTCAAGCCCATAGTAGCTCCTCAGGCAGTCTGGAAGACCCCTCAAGGCTTTTGGGAACACAGGCTCAAAAAGATGGAATTATCTTTTTCACAAGAGTTTATAAGGTAAACAGGCACTCAAGAGAAACACAAGTCTTTCTAGTACTGAGGCCAGAGAGAAATTCTCCTGTGGATCTTCACAGAGAGAAGTTTGTAATGGCTTTTTTCGGCTAAGGCTTCATGCCAAGGCACAATTCAGAGAAAGCAATTTTAAGGGTGGGGGACAGGAAAGCAGGGACTGGAACTATGTAAAACATTGCAGCCCAGATCCTTCACCTTCACTTGGCTTAATCCAGGATAGCCTCAGTCAAGCACTGAGATGCTCGTTCTCTCTCCGCACAAATCTCCCTCCATTAAGCTCAGTCTCAGCTGTGGTCGGGACAGCTGCCTGGGAGCCCCCTCTGGTGCTGTCAACAGGGGCTTCTCACAGGGGCGAGCACCTCCCCCTCCAAAGATTTCCATCGCACACTTGTTTGGCCTGCAAATAAATTGGCAACGCAGCTGAATTTAATCTTTTGATTCCCCCTTGAGAACCAATTTCTCCAAGCCATTCCCACATAGACAAAAAGATTTTGTCTCACTAAACCTGTTTATTGACCAAAACTGTCGCCTCTGCTCTGACCGCTGACCTTATCTGAATATTCAAATCTATTACAGATCGCAAGTTCAAATGATTTGGGTGCCCTCTGGAAGCCTTGTTTTCATAGTGAGCTGATTACGAATGACAATATTATAAAGGCTTTAATTGAGATTCTACAAACAATTTGCACCCTGGATTTACAAACCTAATATATTCAGAAGTGTGAATGCTGCTGACATTATTATTTTTTTCAGGACAAGTTAGCCATGCCTTTGTAAACGCTGCCACTTCCCCTAGCCAACGCATTTCTGACCTCTCCACAATCTTAATAATCCCTAACCCTAGTCTGCAAACAATTTTGCAAGGCAGAAAATGTCTTTTGCATTCTGATGCAAACCACGACTGCCCATTCCCCACTGCCTGGGGAGAAAAGTTTGAAACCCCACTCATGTAATGGAAGTAAATGAGTCAGGAACATAGGTTCTAATACTTAACATTAGCACTGCCTTAGGCAAGCCACTTAATTCCTCTTTATCTTACCGTTCTTGGTAATCAAGGGAGGATAAAATAATTCTACACCCAACTCACAAAATTGATGTTTGGAGAGAAGAGAATTAATTGATGTTAAAAGGTTTAAAAAGTCAAAAGGTGCACTTGAAAACGTAAGCTGTTTTTATTAAACAGACATGTTTTTTAAACAATGAAGATACATCTGAGTAAAATGTGAATAGTATTAAGACCTAACATTTACTGAGTACTGTATTACATTTGCCAAGCCCTATGTAAGTGCATTAAATGCACTATCACATTGAATCATAGAAAATCCCAGTGAGGTGAGTGCTGTTCTTAAGCCCATTTTACAGAGAAGGAAAACTGAGGTTTGGATAAATATATAGCTTGCCTAAAGTCACAGAGCAGGAAACTAAATCTCATTATCACTACATAGAATTTACAGTGTAGATACTTCCAGATTTTATTGGATTTTTCAGCCCCACCAGTAAAAATATCCTGAAATGAGTGGTGTGAACAGCTATTTGCCATGTATCTCCTAAAAGGGGGTTGACTCCTTGGTTGATTGATCCTGAGCTGAAATGGCCTTGGTTTTCCCATTTGCTCAGTGAGAAAGAGTTTGCGAAGCCCTTGTCTAAGAAACAACACATCAGAAGGAACCTATTTATTTCATCATCTTTTTCTAATCTCTGGCAACAAATATGGCCTGAAAATTGGTGTAACAATGAGTTAAAAGAACATGGTTAAAGGGAACCTCTAACCTCTTGTATTAATCCAACTTACAGTGGAAAGCAGAATGTCTTTTTTTCCACATGTGCCGTAAGAGACCTGTTGTTCCAACCAGTAGAAGGAAGTTTTCCCCTTGTCTTCTCCGCTCGAATAAAATGAAGCAAAATCGTTCCAAATCAGGGGGTAAAGTACAAGCTTTCTGAAAGAAATGGCCTGTCCGAGCACTAATATTTCAGAATTTCAAAGTTGAAAACTCACTGTAGGTAATTGATAGCCTAAATTTACTGAATTCCTTTCCGAGACAGCCTATTTAATCAAAGTTAACTGGTGAAAATTATGAAGGCTCTTAATTGAGCTCTCCTATGGTGAGCTTTCAAAACAGCAGTGCAAGCACCACAGAAAATAACAACATGAATAAACTACACTTTTCTCTAGTTCCATTTCCAAATACGACGTCTGGAATGAAGAGTTTAGATCTCCAGGTGGTGATCTTCATGCATAGTATAGTGTTTGTCCTGAATTTCATTGCTTTGAAAAAAAGGTATGAAAAGTCTTGATTTAGTTGGCATTTAATGTGATTTTTATATAACTTCTGTGATATAATCAGTCGCAATGGGAATCAGTGGGGAAACTTAAAGAGCAGTAAAACCTTCAGCTATTGTTCTTTCTGTGCTCTGATTGGCTTGCTGGGTATACAAAGCTGAAAAACTCTCAGTTCACATACACCTACTCTATTTGTAGACACCCATAATGATTGAGTGTGGTCCAGCACCATCCCCTTTCCCAGCCAGCCAGCCAGTCAGAATGCAGGGAAGACAATAGGTATATTGGAACAGCAACAAAGAATGTGTTGCTGTAAATCACATTCCATTTCTGCATAGCTGGGAATAGTACTGCACAAGCCATAGGCGAGTATATTAATGTCTCTTGCTATCCATAAATGAAAAATCATGCACAACAACACACTCTTGATTGTTATTGCAACATTAGCTTTTTTAGTATTAGATTCTTTGCTTTACTTTTTCAAAAAAGCAAAACGCATGTTTTACTATTATTTAGAAGCATTTTTTCCCTTTCAGTTGAGTCCATAAGCATTTCTTTCCAGCAGATAAACACATTGTCTTTCCTGAACACTGACTGACTAGTGATGTAATTGGAACTCAGAGGTATTAAATTTCTGCAGCTTAATGATATCAGAAAAAAAGGTATTATATAAATGACCAGGGACTTCCCTACACCTAGTCAATTTGAATTTGGAAAATGGTTAGAACTGCATGGAAACATGAAATGAAATACACTAGCAACACATTACATTTACATGTTTTAAATATGCTTAACCATGCATTTAATTTAGATTTAATGAAATATTATATGCAACCAAAACATCAGTGTTATTAAAAACAAATTTATAGAGGATTAACAGCTGTGTTACATGTCTATACCTACCTATGCCAAAGTCTTTCATTCTCAATAATGTGTTTTGATCATTAACTTGTATTTATTAAATGTACAGTAATTGAGTAATTCTACTGAGTGAGATTGATTAGGGCAGTCCTTGGAGTTTGGATAAATACCAATTGATAATTTAAACTGTTTGAACTTGGCTCTGGAATCTATACACCAACTCTTTGAATATTTATTCCATGTTTTAAGATTCATAATCGGTCAGTATGAGGCTAATGGAACTGCAATGTGAATTCTAAGCTGTGTATCTATAGGATACATTTATCATTATTATTGATGATCAGAAAAGACATCAACATTCAGCAAAGGTTAAAATATTTTTTCATTGAGTTTTCTTTTTCTTTCTCTCCATTTTTCTGTAGGAAGAGTAATTTGAAAAGGCTACGTTGGGGAAAAAAAGCAGTGAAGAACAAATTGCTGTACATGAAGTTACGTTTTTGAATAGCTGGGGAGATTAATTCACTTGACTGCAACTGGTTCATTACTACCCCCAGCTACCCAAAAATGAAATATCACGTATGGTACTGTCTTTGCCCCATAGGTCATAATACTATAGTGATCACAGCAGGGCTGGGCTCAATTATGGAAAATGAGACCCCAGTCAATGCTCTCAAACACCCCCCGCCTGCCAAGGAGCTACCCGGGTGCCGTAATTGTGTTTACCTATTACCATGCTTTTATTTCATTACTTTGGACTTGCGGGATGCTATAAAAGGAGACCGAATTTTGGAAGGTTCTGGAAGCTCTTACTAATGAATGCTATGTTTAGGGAGACTTTCCTCCTGCATTCTTGGAACAAATCATTTACGCCTTCCTTCCTTAACCTAAATTCTGTGGCATATTCTTAAATTCCTCACCAATAGAAGAGACAGAGAAAGCAAACAAGGAAATAAACAGCCTTCTACCTGCAACTGGAAGCACTGTCCCTCCAAAAGCCACCTGCCTTTGTTGCTTCACCTGTCTTGGGGTGAATTGAAGAATACATTTGTGGGTCAGGAATTTTTGCCTCATTTCACTTCATCTGGTTTCTCAGCAGCTTCTTTTTAGGACACTGCAGTCATCCTACCTCCAGATTGTAACCTCCTACCTCCACTTTGAAACATAATCTTTACCGTTAATTGAATAGTTAATATTTTCCAGGCACTGGCATTATCTTATTTCATGATTATGGTAAACAGTAAGGTAGACAGTGACAAGACTTAACACTGATTGAGCAGCTTTTAGGTACCAGGCACAGTTCAGAGAATTTGTATTCTCTGAATTCACATATTCCTACCAACTGTATGAGTTTGGTACTGTTATCAACCCTGATTTAAAGATGAGGCAACTAAAGCTCCAGAAGGGTTCAATGAATTTCTCTACATCGCAAAGTTAGTATGGAGAAGATCCAGGCTTTGGACCCAGGCAACTTGGCTCCTGAGACTATACAAGGAGTTGCTACTCCTGTTTAAAAAATGAGGGACACAGATTCAGAAAGGCTGGAAGAGCTGCCCAAAGTCACCCAGTGACTTTGATAGTGCTAAAGCTGGAATTCAATCTCTGGTATGCCTGACTCCAAATACAGAGCACTTAACCCACCAAGCATGCACATTATACTCCTCCCATTCCCCATTTATAGGGGTGGTTATCCATTTGAACTCACCTGTTTGTACATCCATTGCCCCAAGGACTAGGATTATGTCCTATTATCTGTATCTCCAGCAATTTGAATGTAATGGGTCCCTGATTCTTAGTAGATACTCAATAAACATTTATGAAACTGATATAATCAAGGCCTTTCATGACCCCCCTCTGCTACAGGCAGGGTTAATTATTTTTCATATACATGTTTCTCAACAGCTTGCCTTCATTGCTTTGTGATAACACATTCTACGCTAAACTGTAAGGACACATAAATATAGCATAGTCTCATCCAGTAGATTGGGCGATAGCTTAGGGCAGAAAAAGTGTCTTATTCATCTCAATATCTTTACTACCTAGCACTGGGCCTGGCATATGGTAGGCACTTGTGACACAGACTGTGAGCTACTGCTCTGAAATCCCTCTCCTTTTCTTCCTGGACACTACGATACTTCCCAGCTTTCCTTGCATTTAGGTACAGCCATCTGACTGAGTTGTAGCCAGTGGGTTGTGAGAAGGCAAGACAAGGGCTATCTCCGGGCCAAAGTAATTAAGAAATGGGTACATGCCCCCCCGCCCGTTTCCTTTCTACCAATAGGATTCAGGTAACAACAATGCCTTAGAAGACAGTGAAACCGCAAAAGGGAAGGGGTCTGAATCCCTGAACAAGTACATGGAAGAGAGATGTCTGCTGACCAGGAATACCGAGACCTATTACATGAACGAGAAATAAATTTCTATTCTGCTTGATCATTATATATTTTGCATCTATTTATTACTGTAGTTAGTATTATCCCAACCAATACCCCATTTATCAGTGATAAATGATAAATACTAATCCTCAATATCAGCATACTGTTTTTAGTTGGAAGAGAAGACAATCCTATCTGCTTAAGAGTAAAATATGTAGGGTTTTTAAAATCTGTTATTTCATGAGAACAACATCATTATTACACCAGGGTCTTTGGGTACCTACCTAAGCTAATGTACAGCAGGAATCAGCTATACTTTCCTTTTGAGAAAATGTATTTTTCTTTTTTTTCTTTTCTTTCCTTTCCTTTCCTTTTCTTTCTTTCTTTCTTTCTTTCTTTCTTTCTTTCTTTCTTTCTTTCTTTCTTTCTTTCTTTCTTTCTTTCTTCTTTCCTTTCTTTCTTTCTTTTTTTTTTTTGGACAGAGTTTTGCTCTTGTTGCCCAGGCTGGAGTACAATGGCACAATCTCAGCTCACCGCAACCTCCCCTCCCAGGTTCAAGCAATTCTCCTGCCTCAGCCTCCTGAGTAGCTAGGATTACAGGCATGCACCACCACACCTGGCTAATTTTGTATTTTTAGTACAGACGGGGTTTTTCCATGTTGGTCAGGCTGGTCTTGAACTCCCGACCGCAAGTGATTCACTTGCTTTGGCCTCCCAAAGTGCTGGGATTACAGGCATGAGCCACCACACCCAGCCGAAAATGTAGTTTTCAAACAGTCAGGTGATTTGTCCAATGTAGTACAACAGATTGGTGGCAGAGCCTAGTTCAGGCCTCCTAACTCCCAAGTTGTATCAGTAAGAAAGTAAGCAGCTGATTGCTAAGCATTGTGTTTAAAAAAAAAAAAAAAAAAACTTTTGTCATTTTCACTTTGGGGTTAATTTTTATATTCTTCTGATGTGAACACAGACTCAAGTCAAAGCTCAATTTACTGACTACTATTTTTTGGTCCACTTTTTAGAATATCTTGGCATGGAAAGCAACTGTGCAAATGTTACATCTCGAGAAATGGTGCTTTTCCAGACAGTAGCTAAAGTTAGAATATGTTGTTCATATGTGATGCTGCACATTTATTTTATGTTTAGAATAACTTTACATTTTATTGCAAAACAAATGTACACTTATTATAGAAACTTTAGAAAATAAAAATGAAGGCCGGACATGGTGGTCACACCTGTAATCCCAGTACTTTGGGAGGCCAAGTCGGACAGATTACCAGAGGTCAGAAGTTTGAGACCAGCCTGGCCAACATAGTAGAACCCCATCTCTACTAAAAGTACAAAAATTAGCCAGGCATGGTGGCGGGTGCCTGTAATCCCAGCTACTCAGGAGGTTGAGGCAGGGGAATCGCTTGAACCCGGAATCGCTTGAACCCGGGAAGTGGAGATTGCAGTGAGCTGAGTTCACACCATTGCACTCCAGCCTGGACGACAAGAGGGAGACTCCATCTCAAAAAAAATAAAAGTAAAATGAGCAAAAAAAAAAAAAAAGTAACTCATATGTATAGTACATGAGATATATTTGACCAAAACAGGGTCATTCCATATTCCATATTCTTCTACAACCTCAATTTTCAATGACTGCACAGTATTGTGCTACACGAATATATCAGTATTTATTGACTGAGGCCTTACACAGCTCAGCTATCAGTAAAACAGAACCACAGTTTAGAGTCAGGGCAATGAAAGTCATAGACATAGCAGTTTTATTCTTTCATTGATTCATTCATTTAACAAACATTATTTGGGTACCCTCTTGGTGCCAGGCATTGTGCTAACTGCTGGAGGGCCTACAATCAAAGAGACCCATGAAGCTTCTCCTTGCTGGGGCAGAGATCCTGCAGGTCAAAGGAACTGTGATATAACAACATTCTCTTGCCCCACCACACCTTCTTCACCCATCTTTCAATACAGCCAGTGTTATATGGAGAATGTAGAGGAACTCAACAGAAAGAGAGGTGCTTTTTTGTTTTGTTTTGCTTTTTTGCTAAGTGTCATATGTTTATATTAAATAGATAAAGCCCAAGAAACAGCAAAAATACGTTAGGTTGCATTAGTTCTCATGATTTTTCCTTTCCTCGCTGCCCTTGCCTGTCTTCCTTGTGGTTGAAATACACTCCCTACTCCATTGACGTTGCATTTGGCCATGTGACCGAAAGGGATGTATGCAGAAGTAACAATGTTCTAGTTCCAAGCAGAGGCTTTAAGAAACACGGCATGTTCTTGGCTGGGTGTGGTGGCTCACACCTGTAATCCCAACACTTTGGGAGGCCGAGACGGGTGAATCACTTGAGGTCAGGAGTTCGACACCAGCCTGGATAACAGGCTGGTGAAACCCCATCTCTACTAAACATAACAAAAATTAGCTGGGCGTAGTGGCATATGTCTGTAATCCTAGCTACTCAAGAAGCTAAGGCACAAGAATTGCTTGAACCCAGGAAGCAGAGGTTGCAGCGAGCCAAGATTGCACCACTGCACTTCAACCCGGGTGATGGAGTGAGACTCTGTCTCAAAAAAAAAAAAAAGAAAGAAAGAAAAGAAAAGGAAAAAAACACGATAAATTTCTCCCATTAAGAAATGGATATCATCTCTTGTGCCCTTCCCTACACCACTAGAAGAGCTTTCAACCGGCAGCCGTTGCTCCTCCACGCTGGATCCTAAAATGAGAAACGCGTGGGGCTAACCTGCACCTAGCTTGTAGCTCAACTCAGAGCTGTCCCAGGGAGCCACAGACCTACAACCAAAAAAATAAAATGCTTGCTATTGTAAGTCATTGATATTTTGGAGTTGTTTGTTATACCAAATTATCATAGCAATTGCTGACTAATACAGAACAGTTCAAAATAAAGTATTCAGTCGTGAAGGTCTGTCTGAAATGTCCCGAACTCTAGGAAGAGTTTAAAGATTCTCCCACGTCATCTCTTTGCCTCGCCAGTGGAAATCAATCTCTCCTTTGTGCTTCCTTAGTATTTTGCTTGTGTCTCTGTTATAGCTGACATTTACCAAAGCCTGCTTTTCTGTACACATTTAGTTGTATATGTGTCTATTTTTCCCAACATAAGATACTTTTTTGTTTTTGTGGGTTGAGGGCAAGTACTCATCACAGTGTCTAATGTCTGGCATGCAGTAGATGTCAAGAGTATTTAATTGAATGAATAAAGGAGGTCTTCAGGAAATGAGGGTGGGTGGAATGAAACTGAACAATGGCATGTTAGCCTAACCTTTGAGATGCACCATGGTGTACAAAGGCAAGTACAGAAACTGCATCCTTTCTGGCAAGGGCGGGAAAGAATAAGCAGAAATTTAAACCGAGACAAGTTATAAAGGAGACAACATGCTATCATAGAAAGAGGAAGCTCAGTAACCAGTAGTCATGAGACCTACATTGTAGTTCTGATTTGGATCCTGGACAGCTGTTTTCCCTTAAGAAGTCCTTTAACCTCTCTGGTCCTCATTTTTTTCACACATAAGAAAAAAGAATGATACTTTTACTCATGAGCTCATTACAAAGATCCAGAAAAATGTACACATGTGACAGAAAATCAGCTGATTTTTTTCTAGGAATAGAACCTGTATTCCATCTAACTCCAGGAAGCCAAAGGATAAATCATGAAGTGACCGCACAGGTTCATGTTGAATCATTGTAGGAGTTGCTCACTTATAGTGATTACTGTTTTGTGCTGACTGTTTTTCATTAACAGAAAGCAAAATACTAAACATTTCTAATGTTTTGTTGCCAGGAACTCTATTAAAATTGATATGTATTTTTACTTATTTTATCTTCCAGGCAAAGTTAATTCCTCCTCTCATTGCCCTCAGTCATAGTTGTTAGTTATTATTGTTGTACTTTGACATAGTACAATGGTGCCCTCAGAAGATAGCTTTTTTCTGAGATGAAGTTTCGCTCTTGTCACCCAGGCTGGATTGCAGTGGTGCAATCTTGGCTCACTGCAACCTCTGCCTCCTGGGTTCAAGTGATTCTCCTGCCTCAGCTTCCCAAGTAGCTGGGATTACAGGTACACGCCACCACGCCTGGCTAATTTTTGTATTTTTTTTAGTAGAGACAGGTTTCACCACGTTGGCCAGGCTGGTCTCAAACTCCTGACTTCAGGTGATCCACCTGCCTTGGCCTCCCAAAGTGCTGGGATTACAGATGTGAGCCACCATGCTCAGCCCCAGAAGATAGTTCTGTAGACCTTCCTGCCCCATATGAAGTAGTCCCATAGTACTGTACTTTTAGTTCTTATTTCTTGTTTTACAGTTTTCCCATCTGCTTCCCCACTGGTAGGCTACCAGCTGTCAATTCTAATGGCCATCAGTAAGAAATGATAGCTGCCTCTTCCTGCTGTCAGGCTGCTACCAACCAACTTTCTGCTTCAAATCTACTTGGAATTATATGTCAAATGGAATAAATAATACTGAGAAGAGCCTAAAGATGCCTTCCATGGGGCTCAGTGAATGACATTTAGTGCACGGGCTTTGTTGCAGCTACTGTGGGGACTCAGTCTTTTTACCTCTGTATTCCAGTTTGTGTCTGTGTTTCCGAGGGCTAAGATTGCTGATGGAATAATATCCTAACAAGCAAGGTTCTATTCTATTTCTTTACTGAAAAAGAAAACAATCTGGAAGACACATCTCTAGATAAGATGGTATAGATACAATACCTTTTAAAAGTTACTGTCATTGTTGTTAGTATTACTATTGCTTTGTAATCATTTTGCGGGGCTGTGTATGCAGTGGAAAGAGCACTGGATTGGGAGTCTAGAATTTTAGGTTCTAGCCTCAACTCTATTAAACGACTTCAAGAAAATGACTTACCATCTCTGAGTCTCAGTTCTCTAGTCTCAAAAAGTGAAAGGATTCAACAGGATGATCTGTGAGCCTCTATGTTCTATGAATCTACGTCAAGGTACCCAGACTATTGCTTGGCAATAACTACAGTATGTCTGGAAATAGACTTCACTTTATGGCTTTGGCCTTCGTGGTTTGCTCTAACTTGAGTATTCAGTTGATAGCCAAATTCTTAACACCATTTTCTGGTCCCTTTACTATTTCTTTTTATAATGATTTTGTCCTTAATTTGGACTTATTTCAAGGAGAAAGATGTTAACTATTTAAAAGTGATGGGATGTTTTAATCTGGGCTGAAAAGCCTGTTCTTTGAGAATGGCTTAATTAACATTTCCAGGTTCATAACATTTTCATTTATTCATCTTTTTGTTTTTAAATGGTTTTTTAAGTTTTCCAGAGACGGCAATCTCACGTTCCTAATAGATTATAAGAGAGAGAGTAGGTCTGCTGGGATCTGCATTCTTATTAGGTTTAAGATTCACATTAGGAAAAAAAAAAAAAGAAAAGAAAAAAGGAGCTTAAGCAGAATAGGTCCACCATGCTAATAAAAAAGGAAACAGAACTTTAGTTCTACACAAGATAATATGTTCAGATAGCCAGGCAAATGCAGATCCAGCGACCTTGAAACAGGACAAATATTTTTCCTCCCTGAGCTCATTCTCAGCAGGGGAAACCATGTCTTATTCTTCTTCCCACAATGCCCCAGCAATGCAGAGAGGCTTGTTCTGTAAAGGAGGTCAGGGAGTCACTGAGACAGAATGACAGAAGCTAAAACTCACAGCTGGGTGGCCTTTCATGACTTGGGGGATAGTTGGCCATCAGAAATTGGGGTAAGAAGGAAGCACATCTGGCACTGTGGTCTGCGTGTGATGAGTACCCTAAATACAAATTAAATTCAATTAAATAAAAAAGTGCTGGACAAGGAGTCAGGAGGCCTGTCCCACACCCCCTGCCTACCCCCAAGTTCTGTGCTATGGATAACAGCAGTATGCTCTTGGATAAGGACTTGCCAATTTTTGTTTCTATTTCCACGACTGCAAAATGGGACTGTCAATACGAGCCCCACGCACTTTGTGAAATGGTTGTCATGACTGACGCACTAGATGAACATGAAATGTCTACATTTTAATATGATCAGCTGACAATAGCAACTTATTTCTGGCCTCGTTTAAAGATCATAAAGATTATTATGATCATGATAGCTGCTGAGCCTAAGAAAGAGGAGAAATTAGTAACGAAACACTACATACTGCTTTGTCCATGTTGGAAAAACGGCTTGAATCTGCCTTTGCCCTTGTCTTCAGCAATTCTGTAAAGAATTAGAAAGGGCGGAGGCAGGTGGATCACCGCAGGTCAGGAGTTTGAGACCAGCCTGACCAACATGGTGAAGCCCCGTCTCTATTAAAAAATACAAAAATTAGCCGGGCATGATGGCGGGTACCTGTAATCCCAGCTACTCGGAAGGCCAAGGCAGGAGAATCTCTTGAAGCCGGGATGTGGAGGTTGCAGTGAGCCAAGATCATGCCGTTGCACTCCAGCCTGGGTGACAGAGCAAGGCTCCGTCTCAAAAACAAAAACAAAAAAAATTAGAAAGGGATGAGACTATCATGCCAAGTCTCCTCTAGGCCTCAGATTTGGTGTCTGTGGAGTTTTTTTCCCTGAGTCACCCTCTCTGAGAGTGACAATCAGGAAAGTTCCCCAAAAACACTACTGTGGCATGGTTGACTCTCAGACTCATGGCAGAAGAAAGCATTGTGTATGTGGGGATCAGTCCTAAGTAGCAGTTTGTCATGTCTTTACTCTCCAGAATATGAGCTAATTTTGCAAGAAGAATAGGGAGTGTGTTCAGAGAGTGGGAGAGTATTTCTAAAGTCACAAGCCAAACATACAAGAACTCCAGTTATATACAGGCACTAGATAATTAAATGCCCTATTGTCTATTAGCTTTAATGCCTGATGCATATTCCTTGTAGGGGAATTTAAGGGTTAAGCCATCCCAACATGCCTCACTCCCAATTTATAAAATGGAAAATCTTCCATAAATCAAAAGTTACAAACAGACTTTGTAATGTCATAACTCTTGTGACGGCTCTCACCTTGATTGATTCCTATACATACATTCTGGCTGATTACCATAATGTGCTCTTGTGGGACAATTGGCACCGGATGGGGAGAAAGAAGCAGGCAGGGAAGTAAATAACAAATGGACCTGGCTCCTCCTCATCGAGAGTGATTTCACTCCAGTGTTCCATCATATCAACTGGGAAAGAGAGTCGTAGGGTTTAGGCAATCAATTACAGATATGTGTAGAGGCAGACACAATCATTTCACTGATTGTCACCAGTCTCGAGCAGTGACACTGAAAAGTGATCCGTCACTCGATTTTCTCTGACACCCGAGAAAGATGGCAGACACTTGTAGACTAACAGGCCCCTGGATTGGTTAGCTTATAAAATTGAAAAATCGCTGTGTTTCAAACTTATCCAAACCTTTAAATACCTCTGTTGCTAAGATTTCATATCTTTCTGGCAAACATTTAGAAAGATTACCAATAGGCTAATGACATCATGCCAGACTGGAAGGTACCGTCTCCTATCACTGCAATTGATGGCGTCACTGTATCCAGCAGGAGAACTGGAAGGGTGATGGAGTAAGAAGGAAACAGCTACTTTCCTCCAACATGGGAAATGTGGCAGACACCACATTAGATGTGTTCCACCTGCTGGGACAATTGGTGGGAGGACCCCCAGAGGGTTGATGACCCCCTGCCTCTCTCCCACCCACATTTCCAGAGCCCTCAGCCCACCGGGTTTGCAGCCACTGGAGGCCTGGACTTAGTCCCCTCCCATTCAGCATGATTTCCCTGAGTTGCCCAGCCTTTGCCAGGTGGGATTCTATATTGTCTACATTGCAGTGATGGCAGCCTTCTTTCCATAAGAGTCAGTCCATGACAAATAAAAATGTATACAGCCTTTGTCTTTCTTTTCATTTAAAGTGAGAATAGTTTCATTATGACCCATGGGTTCAAAAGAAAAAAAGGGCTGAACCCAGTGGTTCATGCCTATAATCCCAGCACTTTGAGAGGCCAAGGTAGGAGGACCACTTGAGCCCAGGAGTTCAAGACCAGCTTAGGCAACATAACGAGACCCTGTCTCTACAAAAAATAAAAATAAAAAAAGAAGAAAAGACAAGAAAATAATTAGCCAGGCATGGTAGTGCATGCCTGTAGTCCCAGGTACTCAGCAGGCTGAGGCAGGAGGATAGCTTAAGCCTGGGAGGTCAAGGCTGCAGTGTGCCATGATCGTGCTACTGATCTCCAGCCTAGGCAACAGAGTGAGACCCTACCTCAAAAAAAAAAAAAAGAAGAAAGAAAAGAAAAGAAAAGAAGAAGGAAAGAAAGAAAGAAAAGAAAAGAAAAAGGAACCAAAAAAAGTATTTTCTTACACATAAATGAAATATTTAATTAAATTACAGAATGTCATTGAGAAAACTGGCACTGTCTTTGAACCCTTAAAATATTAACATGTGAATATATTTGAGAAGTGGCAACCAGAGGCAGCTTTTTAATCTTTTGTCCTGAGGTTCGGCTGCAGACCATTTCCTGAGAAAAGGCAGGCTACATGTGGGACCTCCACAGCAAAGGATGACGGGCAAGACTTCTTCCTAAGGCAGCCACCTCTGTGGAAGCTCCACTGTCTCCCAGCTGCAGCCTAAACTAATATTTCTGCCAGGTGCTTAAGAAAGATAAAAGTCAGTTGAGGCACCCTTCTATCCAAAATCCTACACTGCAAAGTCTTCCAGAAAGACACTGAGTAGGCCTGAAGATGCCATCAGCACCTTCACTGAGAGTGACTCAGCCCATATCTGCCATTTCTTCTGGCACTTAGAGTCTCTACCAGCCACCCAGGCACTATCCCTTCCATCAGCATATTTTCTCTTGGCACTGGAGGATCTAAAATGAACCCGGCATAGTCCCAGACTTCTTCGTGTAAATCATCAAGAAATATGACGACCTTCTGCAGAAATGATGTTCTGCATTTCAAAGTTCATCCACTTCTAAACTAAATCAGGGGCAGCAGTCTGGTGCTCTGCTGGGTTCTCAAATCGCTTGACTCTAAACCCCCTTAAATCCTTTCGCTCACACTGGCAACCCTCTTGTAAACTGCCCTTGGCAGTTAGAGAAGGTCCCCCTCAGGCTTACTGACTGTTCACACTGGTCCACTTTCCACTTTTAAAAGGGCCAGAGAGCAGGTACCTGGAAACGATTTTAAAAGGACTAGTGATGTTCCTATGGCACTCTGTACTCCTCAAAGAGCATTTGTGTCTGTTAGTTCATTTGACTCCTGAGACAAAGGCCCCTGGAAGCAGCAGAGCATCCTAAGGACAGAGAAACAGAGATAGTAAAGGAGTTACTAAAGGTCATACAACGTCTTAGCAACAGTCTAGATTTTTGGACTCATGCTGTGCTAATCCTGCCCCCTAAAAAGAAGCAGCATGGTGAAAATAATATTAGTAATGGCAATCGTTGTCATAACCTCCTAAGCACCGACTGAGTGCCAGGCCCTAGCTGAGCCCCTCATCCCCATCACTGTATTTGACACTTTCCACCCTCTTGGGGTCCCTCTTGCTAAACTCATAAAATGCTTAGAACCTCTCTGTATACTATGCAACTCCAGTCTGCTGACTTCAGGGAAGGTTCTGGCACTGCCAGTGGTTTGACCTCAGAGTTGGAAAACAGGTAAAAAATCTGAGCATCGCCAAAGAATTCAGAGTAGTTGCAGAAAGCCCTAGAAGAAAATCTTTAAGCAAGTACAGAACTCTCATAAAATGCTATGGGCCTGGAAAATGATTTCATAAGTTATTTTGATGGCAAAAATGTATGAAACAGAATTGACTAATTCATAAATAACTTCAGAGTCTCATCTATTATTTCTCACATCATAACTTACAATGGAATAATTGTTTCTAATTCTGCTGAGTATTTTCTCATGCTTTTTTGGTCCCCTTGGTAAATCTTATTAGTTGGGTAACTCCTAAGATATTGTAGCTTTCTTTTATGACAATGAAAACAAGTAAATATTAATAGCAATTTGTTTTTAGTACTATGCAGCATTAATTTCACCACTAGAACCTCTTTTTTTTTTCTAATTTCTCATCTCAGGGAAAATTGGCTGAAATTCTCCCAAAGAAGGGCTCACAGAAAAAACAACAACAAGAAAACTCAGTGTCCTGTGATCTTATACAAATCTCAACTTACATTTTATTTACTATGTGCATTACTGCAAACCAATATGAACCATAACTCCATTTAGATAATAATAATCAAATTATCCAACCTGGGATAGCATGTTTTATAGATTTTGGTCTAAATTTAATATAAAAATGCAGTAGTCCTTGTTTGGAAGAGTTTATTAAGGGTTAGCAAAGAAAAAGCTTTTTCAATAGTCTATAACTCTCTAATGGCCTTTTTCAAATAAAATGGGAAAGAATTTGAAAAGAAACCTATATCAGTGAGCTGCAATTGTAACATTACAGTACAGGTCTATAAATCTTGACATGCTCAGAAGATTGCCTAAACCAGCAATACAATCTGTCCAAACCTCATTGTCTCCACGACCAGCCAGCCTCATTTTAAGAAATGTATGTGGTCTTCAACCTAATTTTATCACCTTCATTTGTAAACTAGTCAATCAATCAAAGCATCCTGGGAGTCTAAATAGAAAAAGGAGTGCATTTTCATGCATTCTGGGCGACAGAGTCAAAAATTAATCTCCACTTGATCAGACATTTCTTGCCCTCATCTCAATAGACCATCATTAGGGTCAGCAATGTATATTAAAAATAGAGTTACCGCAAACAGTTCACCAGCTGGAGTTTGCCGGCTGCCTGCCCTTTCCTCAGAAACCTCCTCTGCGTGAGCCTGAATATGTTCACCAGATTCATCCGGAAAGAAGCAGGCTGGAAATAAAGTCAGGAAAGAAAACGCCTGCCGCCCTCGGGAAACAGGCATTGCTTTCCAAGTGCCTGGACCTGCAAAACACTCCAAGTGAGACTGTTACAGAGAAAATACTTCCTAAATGTATATTCATAAGGATCAGGCCCAGGTATTCTCTACACACTGAGGGTAAGGGCGGGAGCTTGCCCCAGGGCAGGACTGATAAATACCGGGAGGAAAGGCAGAGGGTGGCTGGGGCTCCAGGACAATGTTGGTTTGGAGCTGTCTTGATTCTCCTCCCTGAATCCCTTCAGGGTTTCTGCTCTTCAGGCCAAGGCATCTCTTTCATGTAAGGCCACCATGGCACTCCTTTCCAGGCAGTGACTCTACCAGGAGACTCCTTGGGTCTCTGGCTCCTAAGGAAAGAATGACTAGATTTCTCCCTCAATATGTATTTATTGAAGGAAAGGAGGTGGCTGACAGCAATTTAATTTTCAGGCCATGAACCTGGGAGCCATTCTTGGCATCTCCTTTTCCTGACATCCATATTCAGAGCATCAGGAAATCCATTTGGTTTTACCTTCAGAGTCTAACCGGAAGCTGACCACTTCTCACCTCCTGCCCTGCTACCATGCTGTTGTGAGCCCCATCATCCTTTGCCTCTCTTGTAATAAATAGTACCTGCTAGGTCTTCCTGAGCTTACCCTTCCTCCTAGTGTCAACACAAAAGCCAAAAGTGATTCTTTCATAACATAAATCAATCTACTGTTCTGCTCAACCCCTTCGGCAGCACCCATCTCATTGAGAGTAACAGCCAATGTCCTTTAAATGGGCTACTTAACTGAAGGCTAAGAAAATGATACTTATTACTTAATGACATTTACTCTGAGCCCAAGGTTTCCCTATAATTACCTCAGTTTGTATTCCCCTGCCACTAACATAGCTGAGATTATTAATAATCAAACCATACATTGAGCACATTCTGTGTACCAGGCAATGAGTTAAGTACTTTACTTTCTTTATCCAATCTCTCTATAAATGGGGGGCATGTGGGACTCACTGAAGTTCAGGGCTTTCTGCCATTGTAGACATGGAAGGTGTTTACTTACATAGGCTAAAAAATAACTGGTGGGATGTATAGCAGAAAGAACTAAGCCTTACGTTCAAATCTTAGCTCCACCAGCTTGGGGCTGGAATGACCTCGGACCAGTCATTTAAGCTTCTCGAGCCTGGGCCTCCTCACCTCTAACATTAAGTTGGGCTGCTGTAAGGATTAAATGAAATAAAGCATTAAAAAATGGTCACAATGTCTGGCACAGTTCCTGGCACTCCATAAATGTTCTCTTCCTTTTTCCCTGTTTGCCATCCCTAAACAAAATTGAGACAGGAGTGAGTCTGTGTTTAGTAAGATTTCCTCAGAACATCCACAAAGGGGCCTTACCTTGAAACAATCGAAGACCAGTTTATTTTAAAGGAATTAGAGACATCTGCGGTTTAAAAGGTAGAAGGCAATGCATCCCACTAAGGAATGGACTCCTCATCAGTGGGGACAGATGGCCTTCCAGGGTCCCTCAAATTCATGCCATGTGGGAACCTGCCAGTGGCCTCCATGGGTTCTTCTCAGAGAGGCTGTCCTGCCTGCACACTCCTTGTGGATAGTTGCCTATTCCTCCCTTGAGGGCAGGCTCTCACCCAATGACTACTACATGCCAGTCTTGTACTAGCAGTGTCATTAAAATCCACAATTTCCTATTAAGCTCTAGCTCCATGGCCACCAATTCCATAAGCATCAGAAAAACTTTGATGGAAGTCTAGATACTGTCTCCAAAATCCCGCTCATTTACTCACTCTCTGCTTCATTTGCTTGAACATTTATTGAGCACACGCCATGTGCCAACAGCTGTGCTGGGTTCTGGGGATCTGAAGTCTCAGCGTTCAAGAAGGTGCTAGTCTAAAGTCAGTTTTCCCTAAGTGTTGTGTGTGTATCTCTGGTGGTGGTGAGATGGTTAGAGACACCATAACCATCAGTTTTTTAATTTAAGTAGCTAAGTATTTCTTTTAATATGTATTAGAAAAAAATATAACTAATTCTTCATGCTCATAATTGCTGGAATATTATTCTTTAGGGCTATGCAAACAAAGAATGAGCTGAATCAGAGAAAGTGATGAAAGAAAATAACATATAGAGGATGCATGAATATGGAGAAATTGTATGAGAAATGCTAGTGTAAAGTGAGAGATACATGAACATCCAGAACACAAAGTGGTACAAGCTGGGCCATGGACCATATACTCAGGGCATTTATTAGCTGTGAGCCTTTTGACAAGTTGACTAGTTGCCTTGAGTCTGAAATGGGAATAATCATATCTCCCTCCTAAAGATTTTTCGGTGTGAGCATTACATGTGTATGAGAAATGCTAGTGTAAAGTGAGAGATACATGAACATCCAGAACACAAAGTGGTACAAGCTGGGCCATGGACTGTACTCAGGGCAAACAAGCCCAGATAATGATAATGCAACTAAAAGTTATTAGGGTTATGTAGCACATAGTAAGTGTGCAATGAATGTCAGGGATCATTCTTCTTAATATTAGGTACTTACTTATTCCATTGCATGCTATTGCCTCCAGAGTGAATTATCTCATTTGACTTTGGTACAGTGCAATGCCTGGCACAGAAAAAGGTACAACAAATATTTGTTGATTTGTTGAATGAATAAGCAAATACATGTCTATTTATACACCGAATTAACTGGATAATACAAATACTCCCCTTTTCTTTGTAATGTTTGAGAATGCAATCTAAAAAATCAAAAACAGATGTATTTAAAAGCTTGTTATTGTAATAACCTCTGCAGATGATTTCAAAGGTTGTCAAATTTTTCAAAGAACTTAAAACCCTCTAGGGCAAAAACCACAGGAACATTAAAAAGATCAGTGGCTGCCGCAGGGATGGCAGGGTAGTTGAGGGAAGGGATAAATAGGAAGGATGTAATGGCAGACACAGGACATTGTACATTTGTCAAAACCAATAGAACTGTACAATACAGAGAGTGACCTCTAATGTAAGCTATAGACTTTAGTTAATAATAATGTATTAGTATTGGTTCACCAATTGTAACAAATATACTACACTAATGGAAGAAGTTAATAATAAAAGAAACTGTGGGAGCAGAGTATGTGAATGCTGTACTTCTTGTGCAATTTTTCTCTAAACCTAAAATTGCTCTAAAAACACAGAACCAAACAAGCAAGCAAACTCTCTAGGGACTGAAAGAGATGATACAGGAAGACAATACTTAGACTACTCTGAGGCTCAGAGAGGAATCCCAGGCTGGCTCAGAAATGAAAGAGGAGAGTTTGTTGCCACTGTGGTCTGTAACAGAAGCTTGCACATGAAATAAGAGAGGCCACAAAAAGATGTGTGCCTATGCCTGACAGATACACCAAGAATGCTTGTGCTTAATGTATTGGAGAAATTTTTCAAGGACAAGCCACCCTCATGTGAAGATTACATTTGCCACTATGCCAAGGTCAGCAAGACCTAGTGATGGAGCCTTTCCTATAGGTGTAGGCAGAGATGGACCGCTTGGAATGGGTGGCTCCAAGTGTTCAGGGGCTTTAATCTGAGCAAGTTCCCTCTCCCTGTACCAGAAGTCTCCCTGCTTTTGCAATGGAGGCTCCCTGAAGGTAGGAAGTAGACTGCCTTCCTACCAGGATGTTAGAAGCCCTCAGTTGGGTGGGATTACCATGTATTATCAAGCAGCCAGGGCTGGCACTATACATCTACAATGCTGGTCATTCCTACCTCATCTGCACCCTCAATTCAGTCTTCTGTCTCCTCTTCTCTGGGATATTCCTCTTGTCTGTTATGTATACACAACACTGCTATTTCCCTTTCTGGTCTTATTCATTCATACATTCATCCTTTATTTCTTATTCTTCTTTCTAATGAAGGTATCCCTGCATATAGTGAAATGCATATCTCTTCATTGCACAGTGTGGTCAGTTCTAACAACGTCATCTACTTATATAACCCACATTCCTTTGAAGATTTCCATCACCCCAGAAAGTTCCCCTCTGTCCCTTCCCCAATCAATCCCCCTTCTACCCTAGAAACAACCACAATCCTGATTTCTCTCACCATACATTAGTTTTGCCTTCTTAACTCTGTATGCCCACCAGGAAAACTTCTTATTAATCCTTCAAAACCCAGCCAGATATTACCACCAGAATTTATTACTTCCCTCCCTGGGCTCCCTCAGCAATTTGAGTATTTTTCTTATGTGTCTCTCTCCCCCATTAGACAGTGCACTTGTGAGAAATCATTATCACCATATCTTATTCATCTTTCATAACTAGTGCCTAAAATACAGGAGATATACGATGCATGTTCTTTGAATGAATGATGAAAAATATCTTCCAGAAGAACATCTTTCTTTGTCTTTGTCTTTTTTAAATTCCTAATTCACACAGTGTTTGTTTTTTTGTTTTGTTCCTGCATTTTTAAAAATTGTAAAACCAACACAAGCTTACACAGAAGGGTATAAAGTCAACAATAGAAGTGTCACTTCATAGATTAATTGCTATCTGTAGTTCCTGTACATCCTTTCAGAGACATCTATGCATTTGCTTTTACACACTCTACATATCTTCTTGAAATTTGCTTTTTTACATAGAAATATGAAACCACAATAATAAAATAATACTTAAAACTAACACATAGCATCTACTATGTGCCAGCTAGTCTGAGCATTTTATATACATACATTAACTTATTTTTTTCTCATAATAGTCCTTTAGGCCAAGCATGGTGGCTTATACCTGTAATCTCAGCACTTTGGGAGGCTGAGGCCAGAGGGTTGCTTGACCCCAGGAGTTGAAACCCAGCCCAGGCATTATAGTAAGACCTTATGTCTACAGGGGAAAAAAAAAAATTGCCAGACATGGTTGTTGTATTAGTCTGTTTTCACACTGCTATAAAAACATACCCAACACTGTGTAATTTATAAAGAGGTTTAATTGACTCACAGTTCCACATGGCTGGGGAGGCCTCCAGAAACTTACAATCATGGCAGAAAGGGAGGCAGGCACGTCTTACATAGTGGCAGGTGAGAGACAGCCAGCAAGAGCAGGGAAAACTGCCTCATAAAACCATCAGATCTCATGAGAACTCACTCACTATCACAAGAACAGCATGGGGAAAACACCCCCATGATCCAGTAACCTCCCACCTGGCCCCTCCCTCGACACATGGGGATTATGGGAATTACAATTTGAAAGGAAATTTGGGTGGAGACACAGAGCCAAACCATACCAGTTGTGTATGCTTATAGTCCCAGCTACTTGGCAAGCCAAGGTGAGAGGACTGCTTAAGCCCAGGAGTTTAAGACTGCGATGAGCCTTCATCATGCCACTGCACCCCAGCCTGGGCAACAGAGTGAGACCCTGTCCCAAAAAAAAGTAGTCTTTTGAGGTAGGTACTTTATTATAAATTTTGATGTTTATCATTTATCTTTATATTTTATTATTATTTACTATTAAAGTTTGTCATTTTACATATGAAGTAACTGAGATACAGATTAAGTAATTCACTTGAGATCACATATTGTAGAAATTATTTTATATTTCTACATATATATCTACCTTATTCTTTTTAATAGCTACATACTATTCCATTGAACGGCTGTAACATGATTTATCTAACCAGCCCCTTCTCATGGACATTTAAGTATTTACAGTTTTTAGTAAGTAAAAATTAGACTGCAATAAATGCCTTTATACTTACAGTGTTACTTTCTTGCTGAAATATATTCATCTTGGCACGGAACTAGGTCCAAGATGTACACACTTTACATCTTAATAGTTATTGCTAAATTTCCATCTGAAGTGATCACACCAAATCATATACATACACTTGGCATGGGAGTGCCTGTTTCCTTGTGCACTCTCTCTCTCTAATTCCAGTATTATTAAACTTTAAAGATTATATCTCTTGATAAGTATGGTATATCCTTGTTTTGACCTGCATTTTATAAAACAGGTGTGAGACTGAGTATCTTTTCCATATGTTCAGGACCATTTAGAATTTTTTTTCCTATACTGTTCATGCTTTTCTTTCTCTCCTTCTTTCTATTGGGTTAGCCTTCTTCTTGATTTGTGAAGGCTCTTTGTATATTGAACCACTAGCATTTTGTCATATATAATGCAAATACTCCTCCCATTATCATTAATTGTAGTATTTTTTATAATACAAAGTTCTTAATCAATTTGTCAGCCTTTTCTTTAAAGGCTTTTGAACTTGGCTCCATCATCCTTTCCTCTTTAGCCAGAGAACTTCTGACATTGACACCACATAACTTTCACAGTGAGTCTATGTTGTAACTAAAACCAGCAACCAAGGGAAATTAATCATTTGGAAACAAGGCCACAGGGCTTCAATGGATGCTTCATAAGGTGATAACCGTTTGCTGGATGTGATACCGGTTCAGTGGGTGTTTCACATTGATAGATAAATCCCTTTCCCTAGCAGATGGTGTCAGAGTGGAAATTTTTGTAGTATGGGACAAGTTAAGGGAGTACATAAATAACATTGCATTTGATTCCCAACTTCTTGTGAGTTACAACATGTGGATGGTTTAAGCAGGTGCAGCCATGTTAATACGCTGGCAGAGAATGATTGATATTACCAGTGTCAACTCCAGGCAGCAAGCAGGATGAATAAAAACATTTCATCAGGGCACTGAAGGACAATCAAGATCCCCAGGCCCTCCAAAAGGTTTTCACTGAACCAAACTCCAGGCATCTTGATGTAGAAGACCTACTCCCACACTTTGTGGAGGGGGCGGTGCACACAGGGATTTAAATAATGGATAAGAGCCTTCATTTTTCAACTCTCGTCAAAATAATCCCCACACAGTTTTATATAGTACTTTGTTCCACCTAAAGGACAAAGGTAAAGGTTGTAGAGAAGTTTTCTGGGACTTGCACGTGTGATTCCAAAGTGTCTCCTCTGGGATGTATTTTCTGACTGGTTCAAGGTGGGCCCTGACTTCTATTCCGTTGTTCAGGATTTTTAAAATACTCTCTCCACCTCTCAGGAGATGGATGGTGTACGAAGGAAGGAGACAATGAAACCTTATCCATTTCCTGCTTGTCTTGCTTGTATAGCAAGCTTGTTCCCCTCCTTTCTTCTTAGTTCCCTTCTAGAAGATGAAAGAATGAATTAAAAAGAAAGGAAGAAGGAAGGAAGAAAGAAAGAAAGAAGAAAGAAAGAAGAAAGAAAGAAGGAAGGAAGGAAGGAAGAAGGAAGAAGGAAGAGAAAGAAAGAAGGAAAGAGGAAGGAAGGAAGGAGGAAGGAAGGAAGAAGAAGGAAGAAGGAAGGAAGAAAGAAAGAAAGAAAGAAAGAAAGAAAGAAGAAAGAAAAAGAAAGAAAGAAAGAAATGCTGTTATAACCTTTATCAGCAAGAATCATTAGTAAAGATTAGGAAGCCGGTTTTCCCCTCCCCGTTACTGGAAACACAGCAGTAGAAGTAAAACAGGGTTTTTGGAAGAGAAGCAGTGGAAAGACCTTTAGAGAGAGGCTATTTACCTCCTCCAGGCCCAGATACGTCAACTATTTAACCTACTTTAACAAAATGAGGGTTTTTTTTTTTACAAAATGGTGACATATCATGTAATGCTGAAGTCAAATAGTACCACATCTTACCACTTTTCAGTAAGAAAGGGACATTTCAAAGCGTGTAAGCTCAATATAGCAATGACTCAAGTGAAACTGGATATTTTTGTAAGTCACAAAACTAAGGATTTTTGTGAATAGTGCTACTTAGGTAGAAAAGAGAACATACAAGAGTTTGATTTTTTTTTTTTTCCCAAGGCGGAGTTTCGCTCTTGTTGCCCAGGCTGGAGTGCAATGATGCGATCTCGGCTCACCGCAACCTCCTCCTCCCCAGTTCAAGCGGTTCTCCTGCCTCAGCCTCCCCAGTAGCTGGGATTACAGGCATGCGCTACCACGCCAGGCTAATTTTGTATTTTAAGTAGAGATGGGGTTTCTCCATTTTGGTCAGACTGGTTTCAAACTTCTGACCTCAAGTGATCCGCCCTCCTCGGCCTCCCAAAGTGCTGGGATTACAGACATGAGCCACCGCATCCGGCCTTAAGAGTTCGATTTCTTTAAAAAAATACAACTTCACAAAAAATAACCTTTAAACTAAATCTTTCTCTAGTTCAACAAATAGAAACATTTGACCCATAAACACCAGACTCATTTGCCAAATATTCCTATTTGATGATATTAAGCTTAAAAATAAAAACATATCACATCTAACTTAAAGAGTAATCATATAATTAATAGGTGAAAAACAGAGAGAAAGATTGCTGGAGATTAAGATTAAGCCCTGCAGAAGCGAATGTTCTAACTAGAAATTGGTTTAATTAATAGCACATTTTACATAATGATTACAGTGTAATTGCGCTGACTAGCAGAGTGTCATTAAATATATCCGTGCTCCTTTACAACACCCTAAGGCTAAAAATAATGAGTTACATTGAAAATCACTGTGCAACAGGTTCATAAATAACATTTAAGCCTATACAAGGCGAATACTTATAAATAATAAATATTTGCCTTTTGTAATTGAAGAAAAAATGACAGCCTTCTTTTTCTACTACCTTGTAGATTGCCATGTTATAATGCTGAAAAGATTTTTCCCCTTGCTTTCTCTAGAAGGTGTTGAATAATTTATTCAAATGCTAATATTCCACGTAGTCTGACTTTGAGGAACAAATATTCCTACATAAAGAATAAATGCCAAGATGCTTATTACTTCTCTTGCTTTACTTTACACCATGTATCCCCCCAAAACCACCACAGTCTATCACACCTGTCAAATGAAGTTAGTGGTCACATTTTCTTGCAGAGAAGCAGCATTTTTCTTTATGTAAAAATTACCCCTTCTCCCAAAATGTTCATCATGTTTGGGGTTGTTACAGGGCAGCAGCTGCTCCGTGACTTCAGAAAGAAAGTCAACCGTGCCTGAGAACTTTTTTTTTTCTTTCTATCTTCCTTTTTCTTTTTTCTTTTTTTTTTTTTTTTGAGACGGAGTCTCGCTCTATTGCCCAGGCTGGAGTGCAGTGGTATGATCTCGGATCACTACATCCTCCACCTCCTGGGCTGGAGCGATTTTCCTGCCTTAGCCTCCCAAGTAGCTGGGATTACAGGCATGCACCACCATGCCCAGCTAATTTTTGTATTTTCAGTAGAGAGAGGGTTTCACCACGTTGATCAGGCTGGTCTCGAACTCCTGGCCTCAGGTGATCCATCCCCCCTCGGCCTCCCAGAGTGCTGGGATTATAGGAGTGAACCACCGCACCCAGTCACCTGATAACTTCTTGATCTCTCACTTTTCTCCTGTGAACCAATGACATCCGATAGCAAAGGATGCTGTTCCTTTGATCCAGGTAGTTTATACTGGCATAGGCTAAGGTCTGCAGAAGGTCAACCTTCACGAACCTCCTCTTCTTCATCTCCTCAGTCCTGAAATGGAGTCGCGTTCCCCCAGGGCCTGAGAGAAAGCAGAAGGCAGAGCTCCCTGGCAAGGCAGCCTCTGGGGAGGCTTCTCGAAAGCTCCAGAGTGGGGCTTTTAGCCCCTGGCTTCTCTCCAAGGACTGTGGGAAAGAGAGGGTCTCCAAGCTATAAGGAGAATACGATTCTGTGGGGGGTGGTGATCTTAGGCAGGAAGGAGGACAGAGACATCCGCAGCTCCCTAGGAAAGGACACAAGGAGAAAAGCCTCCTTTTCTCAGAGTCCAAGCCATGTCCAGTGCGGGTGAAGCAGGTCAAGCAATGTCACTCTTGGAAATGCAAATGCTCCCAGGGCAGGAAGCCCTTGAAGGAGGCGGTCACCGCTTTTGCCTTCCCACTTGGGAGAGCAGGTCTTTTTTTGGTGGAGGGAGGCATTGTTGCCTAGCGATGAAGAAAGGTCTTTGGCAGTACCCAGAACTCTGTTCCAGTACTGGATCTACCACCCATTGCCTGTGTGATGTTGGGTAAGTCACTTGACCTCTCTGAGCCTCATTCCCTAATCTGTAAAGAGGCATGACACCAGTCTCTACTCTCTAAGATTGCTGTGACAAGTGTCACCCAATTACTAATGGCTGAATCTGTGATAGTTCTTATTTATCTCATCATTAGAAAGTTTTTTCTCATATTTAGCCAAAATCTTTCTTCTTGTCACTCCCTTCCATGGACTCTAGTCCCTTCCAGAGTGATGAAGAACCAAGGTTTTTCTATTCACCCCCACCCACTTGCACATCCAGTGCAACCAAAGGGAATTTTTCACCATCCAAGTAATACCTCCCCTCCGATTACAACCCATCATGATGACCCATGATTCTTAGGGAGCCTACGGCTGAGAATCCTTATTCTGTATGATCTGGCCTCTGCCTGCCTCACCAGCCTCATCTCAGGCCACTCAAACCCTCATGCTCTGTGCTGCAGAGGCCCCAGGCCTCTTTCTGCTCAGGTAAGCAACTCTCCCACTGGCCCCAGGGCCTTTGCATAATGCCTTTGTTTGAAACTCTCTTCTTGTCTGCTTTTTCTAATTAGCTCTTCAGACCTCAGCTCAAACAAGGCTTCTTCGGGGAAGTCTTAGACTAACTCCCCAAACTAGATTAGGTTTCTGCCTCTCACAGCTCCCTCTACTGTTTCTTCATAGGTTTTATCATTACTGAAAGTGGCATAGTTTTGTAATTATGTGATAAATTATTATTTTATCAGTAGAGAGAGGGTTTCACCACGTTGATCAGGCTGGTCTCGAACTCCTGGCCTCAGGTGATCCATCCCCCCTCGGCCTCCCAGAGTGCTGGGATTATAGGAGTGAACCACCGCACCCAGTCACCTGATAACTTCTTGATCTCTCACTTTTCTCCGTGAACCAATGACATCCGATAGCAAAGGATGCTGTTCCTTTGATCCAGGTAGTTTATACTGGCATAGGCTAAGGTCTGCAGAAGGTCAACCTTCACGAACTCTCTTCTTCATCTCCTCAGTCCTGAAATGGAGTCGCGTTCCCCAGGGCCTGAGAGAAAGCAGAAGGCAGAGCTCCCTGGCAAGGCAGCCTCGGGGAGGCTTCTCGAAAGCTCCAGAGTGGGGCTTTTAGCCCCTGGCTTCTCTCCAAGGACTGTGGGAAAGAGAGGGTCTCCAAGCTATAAGGAGAATTTTTATTTTATCAGGCAGGGAATCATGGCTGCTTGGGGCTAATAGCGGGCTCACCCATTCCCTGTCATATGGCCCCTGTCAATACTTGGTGTGAATGAATGAAGGATGGGAAGAACTAACATCCATTTCCACATAAGAGTCCTGCACATATTCGAAGATAGTTCTTGTGCTTCTCTGCTTCACAATTTAATTATCACAAGACGAATGATCACAGTGCTCCTGTACTCTCATCATGTTGAGTTGTAGACCCCTCAACAGCCCTGCACTCACACCCAAGGGAGCTCAATAGAGTGAGAGGGTTGCCCTTTAGGATCTAGACATTCTCCTTCCACTACTGCACCCAGAGGCTGCATTAGCTCCAAATATACCCACGTGTGTGTCTGTGTGTGTATTATGTACACACGTTGTTCTTTTGTTTAAAAGTAATAGACTTATGAAAGCAAATTTGGAAAATAGAGACTAGAAAAATGTAACAAAAATAAGCCTTAGACAGTCATGCAAAAAAAAAAAAAAAACCACTCAACAACTTGCAATAATTCTGTGAGTACCTTTTTGCATGTGAATAAGTTATTGTAGCATTTAAGGAAGGATTATATAGTGGAAATACCCCTACAGACTTATATGTATCCTGCTTTTTCACCAATATTAAATTATAAAGATATTTCTTTATTATCAAGTAAACTTTACAAATATCATTTTACATAGTGCTGTATCAGAAACACTTTCAGACGGTACTTACAATAAGGCTTGGAAGACTATTTTCTCACACTCTAAGAAGTCTGAAGGTAGATGGTTGCTGACATTGCTTCAAACAGGTTTTTGCTTATGGCTGCAAAATAATTGCTGTAGCTCCTACCATCACATTTATATTCAAGGCAGAAGGGAGAGGAAAAGGATGTGCCATTTCTATCTTTTTTTCAATCAAGAAAAGTCAACTCCTTCCCAGGGCCCTCAGCAGACTTCCAGTTATAAATCCATGCCTAGATTCTGTCTGTGATCAACACTAGGTACAAGGACATCTGGAAACATGAGTATTTCCTTTTTCCACCCTATAGGGTTGAAGCAGGCAAGGGAAATTGGGCACCTTTCCCACCTTCTATCAGATTAATTTTACTCCATTTGATTCTCAGTTCTTTAAACAAAAACCTTGGCAACTTGCTTCCAAAAAGATCCTTTCCTCCTTTTGCCTCCCGGTTTATGAAAATCAACCAGATCACAAAGGGAGTTAATAGAAGTGTTTTTGGTTATCATGATGTTTATGGGGGTGCCAAGGCTAATGGACATCATCCAATGTGCAGGAAATCTGCACAATAAAGACCTGCCCATCCCTAAATGCCAATAGTGTCCTTGTTGACTTTCATTCAGTGACAATTATGGGAACTATTTAATCACAAAAAGGAAAGGAAGGAAGGAAGGAAGAAAGGAAGGAAAAGTAAGGAAAGAGCATTGTGTAATTAAATATCACAAACAACAGAAGACAGACAATACTTATCAATGATGGGATACAACCCTACGCATACTACTTTCTCCTTCCCAACCCACAATTTATATCGTGTCCTATATACAGACAAGATTATTTAAACTGCCCTTCGAGTGAAGTATTTAAGAAAAGGCATGGACTTTTTTTGGTTGGTAGACTGTTAATTATTGCCTCAATTTCAGAGCCTGCTATTGGTCTATTCAGGGATTCAACTTCTTCCTGGTTTAGTCTTGGGAGAGTGTGAGTGTCCAGGAAATTATCCATTTCTTCTAGATTTTCTAGTTTATTTGCGTAGAGGTGTTTATAGTATTCTCTGATGGTAGTTTGTATTTCTGTGGGGTCGGTGGTGATATCCCCTTTATCATTTTTTATTGCGTCTATTTGATTCTTCTCTCTTTTCTTCTTTATTAGTCTTACTAGCGGTCTATCAATTTTGTTGATCTTTTCAAAAAACCAGCTCCTGGATTCATTGATTTTTTGGAGGGTTTTTTTGTGTCTCTATCTCCTTCAGTTCTGCTCTGATCTTAGTTATTTCTTGCCTTCTGCTAGCTTTTGAATAGCAAAGACTTGGAATCAACCCAAATGTCCATCAGTGACAGACTGGATTAAGAAAATGTGGCACATATACACCATGGAATACTATGCAGCCATCAAAAAGGATGAGTTTGTGTCCTTTGTGGGGACATGGATGCAGCTGGAAACCATCATTCTCAGCAAACTATCGCAAGAACAGAAAACCAAACACAGCATGCTCTCACTCATAGGTGGGAACTGAACAATGAGATCACTTGGACTCGGGAAGGGGAACATCACACACTGGGGCCTATTATGGGTAGGGGGGAGGGGGGAGGGATTGCATTGGGAGTTATACCTGATGTAAATGATGAGTTGATGGGTGCTGACGAGTTGATGGGAGCAGCACACCAACATGGCACAAGCATACATATGTAACAAACCTGCACGTTATGCACATGTACCCTAGAACTTAAAGTATAATAATAATAATAAAGAAAAAAGAAAAGGCATGGGTGTAGATCTTTACTCTTTCTGGCTTTCAAAGTGTTCACCCGGGACTTTGGGACCTGATATTGTTTGCAATTTGCTCTCCCCTGGAGGAGATTAGGAAAAATAGAAAGGCCCAAGCGAGGTACTGCTTGGTGTTTAATGATGACGGGCAAAGGTGAGAAAGCACAGACCAGCTTTTTCCTCTCTGCAGAGCCTGAGCTATTAGGAAAAGGGAATTTAGTGTTTGATTTGCCCATTCTCCATTCCTCATCGAGGTTTCGGTCCCAAATTGCTAAACCTCCATTCAACAGTTAAATTAAACACAACTAACTTTGTTGATATTATTTCACAGCCGAATAACTTGATATTCATACTCTTTGTATGTTCAATACGTACAGAGCTCAGACACATTTTTAAGTCTCAGCTGGTGATGAATTCTGCTGAGCTAAACTTGTGTTTCACAGGATCCTGCTCAGCTGAGACGGGGGACGCTATTGCACTGTAAAAATAAGCTTCAAGCCATAATTTTGATGGGCCCCTCACAGCAAGGAAGCATCCCTCTTCTCCTCCTCCCTCTTCACGGTAGCAACTGCCATTTGCCACTCGTACATCCTAACCTAAAGGAATCCCTTGCAGACAAATCTCTCATACCAATGCCTCCAATGTGGAAAGAGCACTAAACTCAAACTCCAAAGGCCTCTGTATTTACCCCCTGTCTGCCTATTTCTTTATGAACTTGTGACTGTAAGCAACTCACTTAATTTCCAATAGCCAGATTCCACATTTGGGAGGGATGAGATAAAAAATCTGTCTTTCTATCTCACACACTGGCCGTAAGCTCGGGTTGAGAGAGTGCCGCAAACTGTCAGGTGCTGTTCACTATGATTTACATGTTCACCTATAATCTGGATGCCTGTCCTTTAAACATGATAGGAAGAGCCTAATAAATAGTTGAATTGAATAATAAATGTGTGTGCTTATTTGTTCATCCAACATGTATTAGGCAGCTTCTATGTAGCAGTCCCAGTGGTAAATACTATGGCTGTAAAGAATGAAATTGTGCTGTAGTTTGAGAGAGAAACAAGTGAACAAATAATTATAATATGACAAAGATTGTACTCTATAATGGAAACGCTGACAGGGGATTTGAAAACATGACATTCTGCCCAGGTGAGCAAGGGTTGCTGCACAGAGAGAAAGGGGAACCATCTCAAATGCTCATGAGAGCCAGTGCTGGCCACTCTTCTGAGGATGTACACACATTCTGTCCTTTCGTGGTCACAGAGCCCTGTGGAGTGGTTTACATCTACTTTATAAGTAAGAAAGCCAAGGCCTAAATAACTTCCATAAGGTCACAAAGCTGGTGAGGTGAAACCTGGATCCCAAAGCCCACACCCTCCAACAGGAAGCCAGGTCCTCCTTGGCTCCCCAACACCTCCACACGCTTGTCTCACAGGCTGAGGAAAAGCCTGCCAGGCTTCCTTTTCAACAGTGGTTTAAAAAGTTACCCAAAACAAACAACTCCATTAAAAAGTGGGCAAAGGACATAAACAGACACTTTTCAAAAGAAGACATTATGTAGCCAACAAGCATATGAAAAAAAGTTCAACATCCCTGATCATCAGAGAAATGCAAATCAAAACCACCACAATGAGATACCATCTCACACCAGTCAGAATGGCTATTATTAAAAAGCCAAGTAATAACAGATGCTGGTGAGGTTGCAGAGAAAAAAGGACACTTACACACTGCTGGTGGGAGTGTAAATTAGTTCAACCATTTTGGAAAGCAGTGTGGCAGTTTCTCAAATAGCGAAAAACAGAACTACCATTTGACCCAGCAATCCCATTGCTGGGTATATACCCAAAGGAATATAAATCGTTCTATCATAAAGACACATGCGTGCGTATGTTCACTGCAGCACTATTCACAGTAGCAAAGACATAAATGCCCATCAGTGGAAGACTGGATTAAAAAAATATGGTACATATACACATGGAATACTATGTAGCCATAAAAACGTACAAGATCGTGTCCTCTGCAGGAACATGGATGGAGCTGGAGGTCATTATCCTTAGCAAACTAACACAGGAACAGAAAACCAAATATTGCATGTTCTCACTTACAAGTGAGAGGTAAATGATGAGAACATATGGACAGAAAGAGGAAAACAACAGACACTGCAGCCTACCTGAGGGTAGAGGGTGGGAGCAGGGAGAGGCTCAGGAAAAATAATTAATGGGTACTAGGCTTAATACCTTAATACCTGGGAACGAAATATTCTGTACAACAAACCCCCCTGACACAAGTTTACCTATATAACAAACCTGAACATGTGCCCCTGAACTTAAAATAGAAGTTAAGACCAGGCACAGTGGCTCACACCTGTAATCCTAACACTTTGGGAGGCCAAGGTGGGTGGATCACCCAAGGTCAGGAGTTCGAGACCAGCCTGGCCAATATGGTGAAACTCCATCTCTACTAAAAATACAAAAAATTAGCCAGGCATGGGGGTGTATGCCTGTACTCCCAGCTACCCAGGAGGCTGAGGCAGGAGAATCACTGGAACCCAGGAGGCAGAGGCTGCAGTGAACCAAGATCACACCACTGCACTCCAGCCCAGGCGACAGTGAGACTCCATCCATAAATAAATTAATTAATTAATTAAATTAAAATAAAAGTTTAAAATACCCTAAAATATCTTAGGTAACATTAAACATGTGTTTCCAACATTTATGCAAATTAGCTTAAGAGCGGAAAAAATGGGGTACAGAGGTTATTATAGGTGTAGGCTGATCTCTCAAAACTGGGTCTCCTAAGGGACTGAAACTCAGTTCCAGAAAGCTCCACTAACAAGGCAAAGTCTCTCCCCCTCTCTCTCTGGCTATATTCCATTGTCTTTGTTATCTTTGTTGTGTTCACCTTGCTCTCTTTAGATGAGCTTTTGTTGCTCCTCCATGAACAAAGCAGGAGACGGCCACTCCACCCCTCGTTATACCAGTTTAAGCAACCCAAGGAGACTGACTAGCATCTCTACATCCCAATTCCAAATTCCAAGAGGATGGTATCTGATTGGGTTAGCCCAACTTGGGTTAACTGTGTCCTTCAGTGTGGGCTATGTATAGTGACTTCATTCCAAAGAGTACAGCCTGCAGGGACCTGGTGGGTAGAGAAACATGCCAAACATCACCTCAGCCAGGTGATCAAGGTCAACATCAATGGTGATAATCATGTTGAAAGTATGTATCTTTGACATACAATGGAATAAAAATGGCACATTACCTCTGTGGTCTTCCTCCCCGAAACCTATAACTTCAATCTATTCATGAGAAATACACCACACAAATCCCGAATGCAGGACATTCCGCAAAACACTTGACTAGTAATTCTCAAAACTGTCAAGTTCATAAAAAAAACCAGAGAGGGCTGATAAACTGTCACAGTCAGGAGGAGGCTAAGGATGTAGGACAACTAAATGTGATGTGGTACCTGGACGGAATTCTGGGACAAAAAATAGATATTATAAAAATCTAAGAAAACCTGAACAAAACATAATGTATAGATATTGGTTTATTAATTGGAACAAATGCACTATGTTTATGTAAGATGTTAATAATGGGGGAATATTGCAACTGGGCCAGGTGCAGTAGCTCGTGCCTGTAGTCCTAGCACTTTGGTAGGCCGAGGCAGGAGGCTCACTTGAGTCCAGGAGCTTAAAACCAGCCTCAGCAACATAATGAGACCCATCTCTGCAAAAAATGTAAAAATTAGCCTGGCATGGTGGCACATGCCTGTGGTCCCAGCTATTCAGGAGGCTCAGGTGACTGGATTGCTTGAGCCTGGGAGGTCGAGGTTGCAGTGAGCTATAATCCCACCACTGCACTCCAGCCTGGGCAACAGAGCAAGACCCTGTCTCAAAAAAAAAAATAGGGGAAACTCGGTGTGAGGCACATAAGAACTCGATACTATCTTTGTCATTATCTAAGCCTCTTCTTAAATAAAAAATTTATTAAAACAAAGGATTGTACACTCACTCTGCCCCAATTACCATGCTGGGGACTTTAGACCCTGCAATGACTAAAATAAAAAGTCCTTCTCAAATTACCCTGTCCCCTTTTCTACATACCACAGTATGCGTTGCAAGCCCTTTAAGATAAGGGAAGCTGTCAAGACCCAGTACAGTCCTGACACACAGTATGCAGTCAGTATATCTGTGCTGATGTGAACTAACGTCTGTTGCTCACAAGACAGAATCTCATCTTAACATTCAGAGATGTGACCTTGTCCTGTCACATTTGATGGGGTCACTGTCCTTGGACATGGAGACATGGATGACTTCTTTTTGCTCACTCTCTTTTTTTTTTTTTTTTTTTAAGACAAGGTTTTATTCTGTCACCCAGCCTGGAGTACAGTGGCACAATCTTCACTCACTACAGCCTCTAATTCCTGGGCTCAAGCAATCCTCCCACCTCAGCCTCCCAAGTAGCTGGGTCTATAGGTGCGCAGCACTACACCTGGCTAATTTTTGTATCACTATGTTGCCCAAGCTGGTCTCGAACTCCTGGCCTCAAGCGATGCTCCTGTCTCAGCCTCTCAAAGTGCTAGGATCACAAGTGTGAGCCACTAAGCCCAGCCACTCTCTTCTTATAGAGCAAGTTAGTCCCTTCCCAGGTGGCCACCACCAACCCCTAAGAGGTCATGAAAGGGGCCTGGGCCAGCCTCTGAAGGATTTGCCTTCCAATAATCCTTTAGTCCTGGCCTGGCAACTCCAGATGGGACCTAGACTTCATCAGTGTTTTATGCCCTTTAGGGGACCTATCCTTGCTTCTCTCAGGACAGTCTTATAAAACCTTTCAAAGGATAAGAGCCTCTTGTCATGATTAACCTTTGGAATGGGCACTAAAAATAATTTTGCATTCACTTTAACTCTTCAGGTTTTAAGGGGAAAGACAGATGGGTGTGGCTAATTTAAGTATTTTCTTTCCTAAAGCAATGGAGAGGGATAGAAGACCCAGAAGGAGTTTTTGGCAGCTGAGCTGAGATTTGGACATTTTAGCCCTTTTCCACCCACTTTGTTCTCCCTTCTGAGTCTCCATTCAGTCATTTCAGTCCTATGAACTGAATATTAGCTGATTAGCTAATTCCTTTAGGAAAAATGTCATTAATTCATCAGTCCTCTTGATTTCACTTTATAAAACTGGCTTTGAATATCTTTCATTTTAATAAATGACTGAAATCTGTGCTGTGGTTTGCAGAGTCATAATGAACATGGGAATTCAAAATCCTCGCTGCGGTTTACTTTCAGGCCTATCACAAAGGAAACCATACTGCTCCTCACAATCATGCCAGAGTTTTCCCATAAAAAGGGACCACGCTAAGTCCTTTGGCTTTGGGCACTAATATCACCACCCACTGCGTGAGCTTTTGTAGCCTGAAATCAAGAACAGCCCTCACTGCTACCTGCACACCTGTGCCATAGGATACAAAAGCAGCCCCTGTCCAGCCACATGCCAATCGAGTAATGTGGACCCTTGAGGCTGAATAATTCCATCCTCAGTCCCTTCTGAGACTTTTCCCCAGGCGCTACAGCCTTAGCTTATGTAAGCACACATACTGGTCCTCTCTCAACTAGAAGCTTCCATAAGGGTCATGATTTAGTCATCTCCATAACACCCGTAGTGCTGGCATGATGCTTGCATGCCATATACACAAGCACATTACAAAAAAGGAGGGCAAAGATACACAGGGCTTCCACCTACCCTGGGTGAGCCAAAGTCACTCTACAGACATGGATGGCGCTTGACATGCAGACAGGTAGAGAGCAGGGATTAAAAAAGAATGTCTCCCCGTTTGCTCGCTCTGACTGGGCAATGATATAATTTCCAGTCTCACGTCTCTATTTCAGACCACATATGGCAGTAATATTGGCTCTTCCCCACCTCAGCCTAACCATGACTAAACAGGTTGATGAATGTCATGCATCTTATCATCATACATGCATATTTTTAAATATAATTCACTTTTGATCTGCACCCTTGTGCAGTGGCGAATGAAAACAGTTAAGATTTCTTCCACTGTCTGCCTTTAAATGTATTAAACAGCCCTGCTGTCAATAGATTATATTCTTGTACAATGATAATAGCCCCCAAAACTAAGAGGCCTTGTCAGGAATTGCAGTTGTCACAGTTTGATGGGAATGATTTTACTTGGGGTTCGTCTGCCGCACAATCATCTCATAATCTGGATATACATCACAGCATGACACGTAAATTTCCTGCTACTCTGCTTTCATTTCCAGAGGCAGCAATCAAATGAAAACCACTCAACCTCACCCAAATGTATAAATAATTTTCATTCAAACATATTAACAGTCAAAATATGAGAATTTATCACAGAGTGCTAGGCCTTTTAAGAAGCAATAAAGACTTTACTTTTTAAGCATATTTCTCCTTAGAAAAGTAATACGAATAGTAACTCGCAATTTAAAAATCGCATTTGAAAGTCCACATAGAAACCACCTAATCTGCAAACTTAAGGGATGTGGGTGTTTTGCCATAGATTTGATGCTTGCAGGAAAAGGGCTGCAAGAAATATAGGGTAGGAGAATTGCATGTCGATTAATAATCACCTACGGGAAAATCCCAATGCCTAGAAATGTGAATTTCTTTCATCTTTACTAAGCACACCTTTTGTGCTGCAAAACCAATAGTAGATCACTTCCTTTAAAATGTAAACACTGGATCCAAGAGCAATCTGTATACTGCGGCAAATGACACTGTTTTTCCTCATAAACATCAGATTTTAACTGAAAGCAACCTCCTAAAGCCCATCAAATTGCAGCGGTGGACATGGCTGACTCTCCCCTACCTGAGGCTGAGTTCCAGCCACACTGGCTGGCAGTTACCATGAAAGGGAGAGATGCATTCCCACGCGAACAAGAAAAAATATTTGTACTTGGTGCTCTGTTATGAAGTTGAGTGAGAGGAGGGTGCTGGTTTGCTCCTTAGCCTGGTTGAAGGTGAGTGTGGAGTGGCCTTGGGGAACTGCACTCGAGGAAAGGACTTGGGCTGCTCACGGGAGCCTGGGGACTCACCAGCTTGTCTATAAAGCTCACCCTACACCCCGCCGAAGGTGCGTCCAGGCTACGCCTTCAGATGGGAACTTTCTCTGTACCTGACCAGACAGAGGTGCTAAAATACATCAGTTGACCAATAAGACGCCGTGTTGACAAGAGTTTATTAGGTAAGGAACAAAACCCCAAAAGGCGTATAATACTCTGACACATTTAATTCAATAATCAATCCACTCATATTTCAAAAGGTACCTTCCATATTTTAGAAAGGACAGCGCTTTTTCTCTAGATAAAGACTAACTTAAAGGTTCCTATCATATTCACTGGGACAAATGACATGTGGAGGGTGGTCAGGAAGTGTGGGATGAGAAGGCAGGGTTCAGGATGGAAGACAATTGATTTTTCCTATTGATGCCAGCATCTAAAAATGTTGCTGCCTCACTTTAAATTTTTATACCCTTTTCTTCTCCCCGCACTGCCCCCTAACATGTGCAAAAAGTGCTAAGACAACAGTTTTTCCCATTTCCCCAGTAACTATGCCCGCAGAAGTAGAAGTACCATAACCCGGGGTACAGCAAGCTCAGCCATTTGAAATAAAACTTTGCAGTACTAATGTTTTTGTAACTGCTTCCATATTGTAATGATATTTTTCCAAGCACTGGTTTTATTTGATCTTAAATACCTTTTTGGGAAAGTCCAGTGAGCTGACTCTAATAAAATCATGCTATTGAAAAAAGGTTTAAGTAGAATGTTCAGAATAAATTACAAAAGTGCATGCAAGAATACCAGCTAGTGCTGCAATAAAAAGCTGAAAATGAGTATTCTTGCAATATATTTTAAAGAAGTAGTATACTTTTTTTGTTCATTTTTTTTCATTGAATGTTTCATAACAGAATGCCTCCATATCGTGAAAGGAGGGGAATGCATACCAAATGAACAAACTGCGGGAAAAATTGCATCTAAGGGGAAAAAAAAACCTTGGCTTTTGGGGGGAGTATAGAATATATTTCATTTCATTTTCAATAACTGTTGGAAGATAATAGGAAATGTAATTTCTTTCCATTTGCTGTGCCAAAATACTTAAATTACATCATACTTATCCTGTCATATTTTTCCCCAACATATTCAGGACCCTTTAATGGATGTCACATCCCTATATATGCACTAAGGAATCGTATCTGCTTTAAAAGACAGAAACTCTCGGAAGGCCTGAGTGAGAGACACAGCAACCGTATATCTGACTTTCTCATAGTGAAGCAGAAGTCAGGAGTTCCTCATAAGGGATGGAGAAAGGCATCCTCCTAATTACTCATGAAATCCTGGGTCCCAAAGAAACCATGAGCCCTCTCCATAGCCCTTCCACTCAATAGGACAGTCACAAAAATTGGACGCTGAGAGTCAAGGACTGCAGATGGTGAATTTTGCCTGCCATGTGAGAGTCAACTGTGTTTTGGGCATTAAGTCAAGCATTGAGCTTCAGGTTCTATAATGAACAATATTTATTCAAATTGAATTAGTTTATAAATCCAAGTTCACATCTCTCATCATCAAGAAAGACAAAAGCAATCATTCCCATCCTATGAGGAGAAACTGGGACAAGGAAAAGGTAGCTATCAGCCCAGTACGGTGGCTCATGCCTGTGATCCCAGCACCTTGGGAGGCCAAGGCAGGCAGATCACTTGAGGCCAGGAGTTCAAGACCAGCCTGGCTAACTTGGCAAAATGCCATCTCTACTAAAAATACAAAAAATTGGCCAGGCGTGGTGTCATGTGCCATAATCCCAGCTACTGAGGAGGCTGAGGCATGAGAATTCCTTGAACCTGGGAGGCAGAAGTTGCAGTGGGCTGAGATCGTGCCACTGTACTCCAGCCTGGGGGACAGAGTGAGACTGTCTCAAAAAAAGAAAAGGAAAGGAAAGAGGACAGGAGGGGAGGGGAGGGGAGGGGAGGGGAGGGGAGAGGAGAGGAGAGGAGAGGAGAGGAGAGGAGAGGAGAGCAGAGGAGCGGGAAAGAGAGAAAAGAAAAGGAAAAAAGAAAAGAAAAGCTATGGCATGATGAACAAAATTTAGAATATAGTGGAAACTGTTGGCTGCCTACCCAGCATTCCTTCTCCCCACCATCTTCTTTCCTGGCATAACTTGATTTTGTTCAAGAACCTATTTTTATACATAGCCATGCATCTCAGGGGACGCTGACCTCTTCGTTTATAAGAGTGGTGCATTAGTGAGCTTAGGCTGCCATAACAAATATCATAGATCGAGTGGTTTAAAAAAGCAGAATTTATTTTCTTACAGTTCTAGAGACTGAAAGTCCAAGAACAAGGGGTTGGCAGGGTCAGTTTCTGGGGAGGGCTCTCTTTCTGGCTTGCAGATGGCTGTGTGCTTACATGGCCTTTTCTCAGTTCATGCACACAAAGAGAGAGGAGAGATATAGAGAGATTTCTATTCTCATAAGGTCACCAGTCTTTTGGATTAGAACTCCATCCACCCTTATGATCTCATTTAACCTCAATTACTCTTTAAAGTCCTATCTCTAAACACAATCATATTGAGGGGCAAGGCTGCAACATACAGACTGGGGGAAGATAGTCCAGTCCTCACCCGGTGGGTTTGACTGGTCATAGGCAACCCTATTCCCTTTGCCATTTCTGAGTTTGAGGAAAGGCAAGGGACTCTGACCAGTGAAGTAGGAGAGGAAGTTGGCTGGGGCCCCTACAGAGAAGAGTATTCTGGCCAATGAAAGAAGGTGAACATTTTGATATCTGGATGTGACTTCTTTTTTGTTTTGTTTTGTTTTGTTTTGTTTGAGATGGAGTCTCACTCTGTCGCCCGGGCTGGAGTGCAGTGGCCGGATCTCAGCTCACTGCAAGCTCCGCCTCCCGGGTTCACGCCATTCTCCTGCCTCAGCCTCCGGAGTAGCTGGACTACAGGCGCCCGCCACCTCGCCCGGCTAGTTTTTTGTATTTTTTAGTAGAGACGGGGTTTCACCGTGTTAGCCAGGATGGTCTCGATCTCCTGACCTCGTGATCCGCCCGTCTCGGCCTCCCAAAGTGCTGGGATTACAGGCTTGAGCCACCGCGCCCGGCCTGGATGTGACTTCTGAAAGTGAAGTAGCCATCCTACTACCAGCATAGGATGAAACCAACACCAACGATGGCAGAACACAACAGTGTTAGTTTCCTAGGGCTGCCATAACAAAATAACGGAGAGACTTAAAACAACAGAATCTCACAGTCCTGGAAGCCAGAAGTCTGAAATCAAGGTGTCAGCAGAGTCTTCCTCTCTGATGGCTCTAGAGAAGAATCTTTCCTTGCTCTTTTAGCATCTGGGTTCCCCGGGTTAGAAAATGCATCACTCCAGTCACATGGCCATCTTCTCGCTGTGTGTATTCATATCATTTCCCCTCTATTTTTCTGTCTCTGTGTCTAAGTTTCCCCTTTTTATAAGAACACCAGTCATATTATATTAGGGCTCACCCTAAAGACCCAATTTTAACCTCATTACCTCTATAAAGATCCTATTTCCAAATAAGGTCACATTCTAAGGTACTGGGGGGTTAGGACTCAACGTTTCTCACTGGGGGGACACAATTCAACCCGTAAATTGCTCAAACTTGGGCAAATGCCAAGATGGAGTAGACATTAAGACCCTGATGACACAACTTAGCCTCTGAATTAACCAACTCTGAAACCCATCCTGACTCAGGACTTGCTGACATGTGAGATATATATAAGAACATCTTTCTGTATTGTTCAAGTAATTTCTCATTGAGATATCTGTTACTTATAGCTGAACACATCATTCCTGTGACAGATGCTGTGTAAAAACAGACCTCATGTTACCATTTAATAGTTGTATATACTTGGAAAAAAATCACTTGCACTCTCTGAGAATACTTTCTGTATCTCTACATTGAATCAAATATTACATGAGAGTTGTCACAAGGATTAGATAATGCCTTTCAACAGCATTATACAGAGAAGGTGTTCAGTAGATTGCTGTTATGCTCTTTTTAAAAACTACCCATGTGACTTTGGAAGAATAAAAACAATATCCTATAATCTATTGCAAAGAGACGAATGAGAACCAATAGTTCCTTATGGTTATTACATTTCAAAATCAATCATTTTGCCCATGTTATTCACTTGGGAATTCTGCACCTTTCCAAGTCTTTGTCAGTCTTTTCTGAAAGCCACCATCTACGAGAGGCAGTGAGCACAGTGGTTAAAAGCACAGACTTTGGAATCAGGCCACATGGATTCAAATCTTGCCTCCGCAAGTTACTTAACCTTTCTGTACCTCAATTTCCTCATCTTTAAAACAGGGAAATGATGATGATAATAGTTTCTCTTGGTACACCTAAGAGGAGTCAAAAGATGTAAGGTGATTAGTGGAGTTTCATGTAGAAGCATGTTAAACACATACTCTTTCTTCCTTTCAGTCTTCATTATTGTCTGCAATCACCTTGGGAAGCGACAGCAGTAGTTTGCAAACTTCGGTGAGTGTAAAAAGCACCTGTGATGCTTATTGTACACAGATTCGAAAGACTTCTGCCTCTCCCACCCAGAAATTCTGATCCAGCAGATCTGAGATGCTAAAAAACACTCCAGGAGAAATTGATGCAGATGCCCCCTTATCACACATTGAGAGACTCTCTATTTTACTGATTGGAAGTCAGAAGACATGGAAGTGGTTACTCATCTTGGAGATGAGTAGCTTCCCTTATCCTCCCTACTAGTCTGAAAGCTTCTAAAGGCAGAGACATCATTATCTCTCTATCCTTTCTCTCACCAGACACCTAACACAGTACCTTGCTCACAGTTACTCAAAAGTATTTATTAAGTTAAATTTAGTGAGGGCTCAGATGACATAGAAACTGAAGTGGTTGAGAAAGAGAAATGGAGATACAGGCAAAAGGAAAATACAATCTGCTAATCATTTAGCAATCCCAAGAAATTCAGTTAGGCACAGCTGCCCTGAACCAGCCCCAGCGCCCAGTTTTCTTTCTTTCTATTTTTTTTTTTTTTTTTTTTTGAGACAGGGTCCAGGCTGGAGTGCAGTGCCACCATCAGGATTCACTGCAGCCTCTACCTCCCCCAGCTTAGGTGATCCTCCCACCTCAGACTCCAGGTAACTGGGATGACAGGTCCACCACCACATCTGGCTAATTTTTATAATTTTTATATTTTTTATATTTTATTTTTATATTTTATATTTTTTATATCTTATTTTATAGAGATAAGTTTTGACATGCTGCCCAGGCTAATCTCAAACCCCTGGGTTCAAGTGATTCACCCGTCTCAGCCTCCCAAAGTGCTGGGATTACAGGCATGAGCCAGAGAACCCAGACCCACTTTTGTTTCTATAAGCCCCACTAACAGTGTGACCCTGGATAGCAGAGTCACTAGGAAACTCTGGGATTCCGTGCTGGTTTCACTTTTCAGACTTCTGCCAGTCTGGGACACAACTCCTTGAGCCCAAAGCAACCTAGAGACCAAGTGCAGGAGGATAAAGGGGCAAAAATGTCCATTGAGAAGCTGAATTTAGACTTCTTATTGTTACTGCGTCACTCAACCAGTTAAGCTTAGCTCTTTTTGGGCAACAGCAACAAAAAACATTTTCAGGTTGTTTTGTAAACTCATTCATGTTAATCATGTAGCAATACATAGCTACTATTTATTGAAGGAAGCATCTACTATATGGGGTAGATGCTTTTCATGAATTATGTAATTAAATTCTCAATAATTTGTTCAACTAAGATTTGTTGATCATCTACTATATGCTGGGCTATCAAATAAAAACCAATATGATATACCTATCAATATATACAACTATATAACTATACCTTTGTCTCATTTATGACTGTAGAGAAAGAAATTTCCTAAAAAGACTGGGTGGCTGGTAAGTAGAAAGCATTGGTATGGTATCTGATGCAGTAAGTACTTAAAATGTAAGTCATTATTATTATTGTTGTTATCTGTTACTAGAGTACTGCTATTGACTCCACAGAACTTTCTGGAAACATTCTGGGTGAATGTTTCTTCATCTTGCTTATTTGTACTTACTAAATGTTCTACAATAACTATGCAATATTATTGTAATAAAAAATAGAAGTAATACACTTTAAAAGCAAGGTATTTTCTGCCTCCCACATCCACAAATGAAAATCATTGTCTTTGACAGCACCACCTAGTGGTTTCCAGAGAGTGTGACGGCAGATCCTTTATTTGCCCTCATCCACATCCTGTGGACACTTTCTCAGAGATCTTCATTCTCAGAGATCTTCATATCAACATCTATAGGAGGTGCGATTATGAGAGGTTCCAACATTCACACGGTATCCTCCACTCATGTCTGACCAATTACTGACATGCTTTATTTCTGTGCCTTTACTGATCTTTAGAACTCACATTTTTTTCATGATGGGATGATTTTATTTCTTATGGGACTTTTATTTCAATACTTTTTCCTCACAGAAATACAACTTAGGAATCCAAGGAGACCTCTAACATGCCAGCACATACACAATACAAATCTCCTAACATTTTAGAGATATAGCTGGAGGTATAAAAATCATTAGACAAAAATGTCTAATAGTACAAAAAGCATTTATTGAGGACCTACCAAGTGGCAGTCATCATGTAAGATGCTGCAGTGGAAAGCTAAATAAAACATGCTCCTTCAGTGTGGCAATTCCTCAAAGACCTGAAGACAAAACTATCATTCAACCCAGCAATTCCAGTCCTGGGTATACACCCGGAGGAATAGAAATCATCCTATTATAAAAATGCACGCACATGTATGTTCATTGCAGCAGTATTCACAATAGCAAAGACAGGGAGTCATCTTAAATGCCCATCAATGGAAAACTGGATAAAGAAAAAATGGGGGTACATAGACACCATGGAATACTATGCAGCCATAAAGAACAAGATCATGCCCTTTGTGGGAACATGGATGGAGCTGGAGGCCACTATCATTAGCAAACTGACTCAGGAACAGAGAACCAAATACCACATGTTCTCACTTACAAGTGGGAGCTAAAGGATGAGATCTCATGGACACATATAGGGGAACAACACACACTGGGGCCTATTGGAGGGTGGAAAGTGGGGGCAGAGAGAGGGGATCATGAAAAATAACTAACTAATGGGTATAAGCTTAATACCTGGGTGATGAAAATGGTCTGTACAACAAATCTTCATGACACAAGTTTACCTATGTAACAAACCTGCACATGTACCCCTGAACTTAAAAAAAAAAATGCTCCTTGCCCTCAACAAACTTTTATGGGAAACTCAATGTTTAATGCAATATACTGTGACACAGTAACTCATGAATGCACCCATTCGTTCATTCCACAAGTATTTTTTGAGCACATATTATATACAAGGTACCGTTCCAGGCACCAGAGATACAGAAATGAATGAAATAAACAAAGTCTCTGCCTCTGGAGCTTCCCATCTAATGGGGGAGAGATAATAAACAAATGAGTATAAGAACAGTCATGATGAGAAGTACTCCAAAAAAAAACTAACTGGTTAAAGGAAATAAAGCCAAGGTTGCTTTCAATATAGGATAGACAACAAAAGCCTCTCTAGTCAGAGGCTATAAAGAGACTTTGAGGTAGTTAAGGGAGCAAGCCGTGCAGATATTGCAGGAGCAGTATTCCATGCAAGGGTGCTGAGATGGGAGTATACTCCCTGTGTTGACAGATCTGTGTGGCTAAGCAAAGTGACTAGGGAGAGAGTAGAAGGTGAATAATTTGGACCAGAGTCTGTAGATCTGGTGGTCACAGGAAAGACCTTTGATTTGACTCAAGAGTTAATGAGAAGCCACTGGCAGGTTTTAATCAGAGGAGCAACAGTTCCGATCATTTAGTTGCCGAGTGGGTATTATCATAGAATGTAGGAGGACAAGAACAGACATGAGAAAATGATGCAATAATTAAATGGATGAATGTCTGCAAAATAAGTGAATGTATGGATAAGACGTAAAAGCAGGATAGAAGAGGTAGTATTTGATTACACCTGGAGTGGCAAGAAAAGGCTCTTCCTTCGAGGTGAGGCCTAGACAGGGATTTGCTTTATATTTTCCAGTTTGATTTTTCTTTTTACTTTTTGGCAAAGTGTGTCCTTTCGTCAGGAGACATAATACCAGTGTCTCTCTTTTGTGATGTTAGTAGCTTAATTAATGCCTCAATCCATTCATTCATTAGAGGTTGCAAAACGTTGATACTCTCTTTCTATCTTTCTGTCTTTATTAGCTGGAATATGTTTACAAAAAGAAACTTTCCTTCATCTTCAATTTGGTTATCCAGTTGTATAATTTACATAGAAAAGGCAAGCCAAATGTTTCATTCTTTCCTTTTATTTTCAGTTTTCAGACAGCATATTGGTCCAACGGCATCTTTTCATGGTGACCCCACTACTTGCTTTCTCCCTCTCTTCCTTTTTTGCCGCTCCTTCCTCTTTCCCCCTTCCCTTTACTCTCTCTTTTTCTTTTTTGCTATCATTGTGAATTTATGATTTTTAATTATATCTGATGGGTTTTAATCAGTTACAGTTATTACCTTTATGGATGCTTAAATTGTCCCATCTTTAGCCAGGAGCCTCTTCAAATTGGCTCCTGAGTCCTTTTCACCAAATCCCGAATGGTTCTGATCACCTCCTTGCCACCTAATAGAAGTTCTGACAAGCACACATTGAACATTCCTTGTCCCTAACTTGGAATCAGCTATTTCTCTAAGGAGCCTTGGTTCCTGTTAGTGAGCGATGGTATTTCAGCACCACAGTCTAGTACTAGGGGTGCTCAGTGTTTCTGTGTTGGTCATTGTTTCTAGGACTTTTCACTGGATAGAGTTGAAATTCCAAAAATAAAATTAATTACGATTTCCCATTGATACTTTAATTTAAACTATGAAAGTTTTATTCCTTTCTCCCACACTGACAGCCCCACTTTTCAAAAACTCCAGAAATGATAGAATTATAATCATTCATAATTACTAATTCATTTTATTTCCCCCACATATACACAACAATCTCATAATCTCATAACCACCAACAGGATTACTGTAAATAGTTTAAGATTCTTTCCGCAGTTCTTTTGTCCTGAGGATATCTTGCCCATATGAGGCACAGACAAGTTTCTGAGGATTCAGTTATTTGGAATTGTTCATGTTATGGGGCTTTAGAGTTTACTGTGGAAGCATATATTTAATAAGTGATTATAAGGCAATAAATGTTACAAAAGAAGTACAGGGATCAAAGCGAGGTTCACCTGTCTGTTACATGTCCTGCCTGAGGAAGCGATGCTTAAACTGAAGCCTGAAATGTGAGTTGGAATTATCTTAGCAGAGTATGGCTTGGGGAGCAGGGAGGGAGTGTTTCATACAAGGAGAAGAGGTCCCTAGACTCAATTTATAAGGCACTCTGAAAATAAAATGCCAAAAAATAAAACCCCATCGCTTTTTAGAATTTTCTTTTTAAGTCATGCTTTCCAAGAATCAAAAGATCATCATCCAAACCAGATCTAATCTCTTCTTTGGGAGTGAGTTTCAAGCAAGAAGTCACAAAGAAAGTAACCGTTGCACAAAGCCATCAACATGCTTTCATGGCAACCCAAAACCATATTGTTTAGCTTAATCACCCATTTTATTTATCCTACTTAGCTTCCATTTTCCAAAGTGAAGGCCTCAGAGCATAAGGACTTGCCCCTGTTAAGAATATTTAAAAAGAAGAGCTTTGGGAGGTGAAGGGCATTCCCAGGAGGGAACCCAGGGAGGGTCTGAAGCTGCAGAAGAAATTACAATAAGCCTGAGGGGTTATTCTGTGGATGGCACTGTATTAACGTACATCTAATCTAATCCTCAAAACAACTCTGTAAGTTAGGTGCTGTTATTTCATTTTAGATCTAAGGAATCAAAGAACCAGAGAAGGCACAGACAAAATTCAAAGTTACGTAGCTGCTAAGTGGGAGGGCCAAGATTCAAAGTATGGTCTACTGGATTCCAAAACCAAAATTCCACCCATGACCTTACTGAATTTCATTAGCTTATTCTCTAGAGACACAGCTTATTGGAATAAGACACTGTGGTTTATAAAATAAGTTATATTAGCCTCGATTCACATCTCAGGTATAAAGAGCAGTCACCATCAGAACTAACATTTGGTTAGCCCTTTACAGCTTACGACGGAATCTTTTCTAACTCAGTTGATTCTCGTTATTCCCATTTCAGAGGAGGAGACTGAGATTCACAAAGAAGTTAACTTGCCCAGCTAGTTAAGTGGCAGAACTGGGGTTTAAACCCAAGGCTTATGACTCTAAATCCCAAGGTATCTCCACCCTTGGTCATCCCTGATTCTTGGTTGCCGGACATCATTAGAAGGAGGGCAGAAATGGAAAGTTTGACAAGAAAAATAA